>NC_051862.1:29429229-29729229 GCF_015732765.1 Culex quinquefasciatus | reverse complement strand
TAGAAATTGCCAAAAATCACCAAAAAACCTATTTTTTCAACATTTTCATTTATAAAACCGCTGTATCTTTCCAAGGATTAGGGACTTAGGGCAATGGTCAATATGGAGACTTTTATGTAAAATTGTCTGGGGAATCGATTCCCACTATCGATTCTGAAAAATTTTGACGTTTAGACTACTTTTCAAAAAAATAGTTTTAGTAAATGATTTTTGTATTTTTTTAGGAGAGACATACCATCGTGCATTTTTCGTGTGTCTTTTTGTAACATTTTGAGGCTATTTCCTCAAAAATTTTGAGCGAAAAAAAAATCGTGACATCACCATCAAATTTAACTTTTAAACTTAAAAACTGAAAAATCTCATAGAAATGGCGTGTATTTTTGTTTCAGTGAATTTTGTCCACTTTTTGATACGATGCAACGGCTTCGAGATACTGTAATTTTTAAATTGCAAAATACAAGAATATTAAATACCTTACGCCCTTCTCAAATGTTATTTTCGAGTACTATTGGCTCCATATACACAAAAATGGCTTATATAGGCCTAGTATAGCATGTCTACAAAATTTCATTGAAATCGGAGAGGGTCGGGTACAAAAGTACTAGAAAAATTTCTGATTTGAGCTGGAATTGCTCTTAAACATTGACAATCTATGCAAACTTTCGAATCGTTTGATACCCATATTGCAAATTATAAAAATTTGAGTACTTTTTAAAAAATACGGTATTTTGTGATCTTTATTAGTATTTAAACTTTTAAACTATTACACTATCATCAAAAAAAATATTTACTAAGAGGAAGCTTGATAATTTGGATGGTTTTAGTCAATTTTAGAAATATATCAAATATAAGTTATCGCCGATAGAATTATCGGAATAACGATAACATTAGCGATTGATTATCCTGACGATAACGATAATTATTGTTATCGTTAGACGATAATATTATCGACGATAATTCTATCGATTAACAACCTTTCAAATGATCTACTGAATAACATATTTAATGTTTATATTTTCTAAATCGACGCCGTCGTGCTAACTTGTCGTACGCCGCTTCCGTTCCGTGAAAAACGCGTTTTAATGTATGACCTTGAATAAACAAAAACGAAAGCACGCAATGTAAACAATAACAAACACGTTTTGTGTGGTTGATCATTCTGTGCATCGTCCTGAAGTTTGGTTCAACTTGGTTGCTGGAGTCCCGAGTTATGATTACAAATGTTTACCGTAGTCGGGCATGTACGTGTGTCAAACGCGTTCTGATCGAAAATCCCTTTGGCCAGTTGACGCACTTACCGCAACTTTCAGGGTGTGTCAAGATAGCACGACAAGATTGAAACTTCTATAAAGTTAGCACGACAGTGACGATATAGTCTCAGTTAATATTAAATCAAACAAACTAAGTACATTTTAAGCATATTTTTAACATAGTTTTATTTCTACCTTCTTCCAGAAAAACCACCTGCACCAGAACCGGACTCGTTAGCGCCATCCGCCAAACGCACGTACGGCGGTCGCAAATCAGCACGTGCTGCAGCAGCACCCACAAAACCGCCATCCCCGTTACCCGAACCGCCGGTGGTCATCCCCGCCGACGATACCACCTCGTTGAACACCCCGGACGTCGTCGCCGCTGACGTGACGCAAATGTTTGGACGACGCTCGGCGATTCATCATCATCCGCACAACACACTGAACCATCACAACCATCAAAAGGCCAAGGCGGCACGGCAGGCGGCCCTCGAACAACAGCAACAGCAGCAACTAAAGGAGGAGGAGCAGGACGACGATCGTGTCGTGATGAAACTGCACGGAACTGACCATCAACAGCAGAACAGCAAAATGGGTATGAAGCAGTCGGTGGTGGTCAAGTCACCGTCCGCGGCGGCCGCGGCAGCCACCGAGTTGATGGAGTGCGACGGGCTGGATCCGAAGAACACCAAGCGGATTAGTTTGGGACTGCGGCAGAACCCGAAGCGGGCCAACCTGAACGAGGACTTTACGTCGCTGCTGGACGAAACGCTGGAGCCGATTCGGAAGCCGCGGATGCGGCGGGAATCGGTGCGGCGGGTTAACTACTCGGAACCGCGCGAGGACGAGATTGCCTCGCAGGAGGAGTTGATTGAGAGTATCTTGCTGGAGAGTACGGCGCAGGAAGCGGCGGCGGCGGCCGCGGTTGAGGAGAGTTGTCGGGGGAAGAAGAAGTCGGCGGGATCGCCGAAGCGGAGCAGCGGATCGGACGTGAAGATCCGCGGGATTCGGTGGAGGGCGCCCTCGCCACAGTCGCGACCTCCGGTCAAGTCTCCGCTGCTGTACAAGGTGATTGAGGAGCCGAAACCGAAGGTCAAGAAGAACAACTCGGCTTCGCCGACGAAAGAGTCGTGCGGGAAGCCGGGGAGTCCCACGAAAGCTACCAAGAACGGGCTGATCGTCAAGATTCGCCGCGTGCGGCAGTCCGAGCTGAGTCTGCTGAACGACGAAGCGGAGAACTTTATGTTCCCCAAGAGCAACGACAGCTCGGACGACGAAACGGACGAAGATCGGCAAACGTCTTCGGAGACGGGCCCGGGAGATTACTCCCAAGAAGTCCCCAGCAGCGACTACGACCACCACAACTCAAGTCGGCGCAAGTCTGCTGGAACTCCACTCCCAACCTCAGCGCTCGCTCAACAAATTCGAAAACGTCCCCCCGGAAGACCTCCGGCCGACTCCCCCAGCAAACGGCCCGCCAAAGAGTCGACCCCGACGCCGACGGCGTCCGACCAGGAATCGTCCACGCCCCGATCGCGCCGTGCCGGCGTCCGCGGCGTGGCCGCCCTCCTGCACGACAACGCCGAGTATTACAAATTTCCCGACCCGGGCTCCAGACTGCGATTTCCGGAAGCCCCCATCCAGCCAAACCCCACAGTAGGAGAAGCGGACGTTGATGAAGAGGTCGCAGCTGCGACGACGACGCTGATGACGCCACCGCCGGTACCGCCACCGAAGCGACGTGGCCGCAAACCCGTGTCGGCCACCGTAGTCGCGAGTGCAAGTTCGACGACGACGACGACGACGCTGAGCGCCGAGCAGCGCCAACGGCAGGACCTGCTGTTGGCGACCCGCGGAGCAAGCGGTTGTTCGTCGCCGTACCAGCACCAGGAGCAGCTGACGAGCTGTGGCAAGGCCATCATCAACTACGCCAAGGGGAAGGAGGATGGGATGGGGGCGATGTTCAAGTGGAGCACGTTTGTGCGCAACTGCGAGCAGATCGAGCCGTACCGGTTCGCGTTCGAGCGGGTGCCGTCGCTGGAGCCGTGGTACGAGACGTTCCAGCGGCAGGACGAGTCGAGCGAAAAGATGTACGAGTACTTTGGGAATACTGGTGAGTGATGTGTGTTTTTTTTTTATCTTTTGTTGAAGCTCCATAAAAAACTTTGTTTTGCTTAAATGCTTAAAAAATACTTAAAAAGCTTTTTAAAAAATATCATATACCGTACAAGAACTGTAGTGCAAATATTCGTATTCCGAGCATTGTACTATTTTTAAGGGCATCTCCACCGCAGAGATCAAATTGCAGAGCAATCTTACCGGGATGAATATCGAGTTTTAGTTTTTGTGCCTCGTTCAACAAGCACACATTTAACATTTTAGGCAGTGTTGAAAAAAATCAAGTGAATCGAACTAATGAAAAAATACAAAAAAAATAGTTTAAATAAAATGTAAGCCAATAGAAAATTCAATTCAATATAAAACAAACATACAAAATTTTATTTAAAAATGGCTGAAATCTGGTATTGAGGTTCCTTGACCATAAAGTTTAAAAAATACAATGTAATGAAAAAGCAATTTTCTAAAAAAAATCAAAAAGCTACTTTAAAACAAAATTTAGTATTCCACTCTGGGTGACTATCTGAACTTTAAGTAAAAAATATTATGAGGCTAGTACGGAGCTCGAAAGGAACGCAAAACTACATGTTAAAAAAACACTCAAGAAACGGTCAAGGAAAAGTGTCACGAAAAGCTTATTTTAAGCGGTACGCAGCTAAAAGCAGAATTTCGAATTGCCGAAAAATGAAGAAAAAAGGTCCAATAAACCAAATTTCCACCCAAAAAGCAAAAACTGAAAGATTGGTTTATTGGACCATTTCAAAAGAAAAACTCCAGAAATTTAGGTTTTTTTTTTTTGCTTTGGACGAAGTATAAATCAACCATTACATTAATCATTCAATTTTCTGGCAAAAAAAAATAAACAAAATCTGGAGCAGCACGGGAAAAGGGCGGGTAAGCATTTTGACAGTTTGAACTATTTAGCTATTCCTCAAGCTTCAGGTAACATTTTCTCAAAATTCGAAATGGAAAACAATAGCTGGCCTCCCCAGCTACTATTTAACACTATGGGTTTTGAAAAATAGTTGCCTTTTTCCTAGTAAATAGCAAAATAGTTGCAGCTGTCAAAATGCTTATGCGTGCAAATGTTACTCCATTAATATCAAAAATTCTGAAAATTTGATATTTCAAAAACTTAAAAATACAATATTAA
Source organism: Culex quinquefasciatus (assembly GCF_015732765.1). Taxonomy (NCBI): domain Eukaryota; kingdom Metazoa; phylum Arthropoda; class Insecta; order Diptera; family Culicidae; genus Culex; species Culex quinquefasciatus. The sequence goes on along the minus strand of NC_051862.1, from coordinate 29,724,705 downwards.
AAAATAAAACATAAAAAAATTCTAAAATATATTTTTGAAAAAGTTAAAAAGATTATAAATTTTAATTATTAAGAATATAAAATTAAAGGATTTAAGAAATAGGGGTTTGAGAATTTACAAATTAATGAATTTTAGAATTACAAAACTTTAAAATTTTTGAATTTTTGAATTTTTAAATTTTTAAATTTTTGAATTTTTTAATTTTTGAATTCTTGAAATTTTGAATTTTTGAATTTTCTGAATTTTTGAATTTTTAAATTTTTCAATTGTTGATTTTTTGAATTTTTGAATTTTTAAATTTTTAAATTTTTGAATTTTTTAATTTTTGAATTCTTGAAATTTTGAATTTTTGAATTTTCTGAATTTTTGAATTTTTAAATTTTTGAATTGTTGATTTTTTAAATTTTTGAATTTTTAAATTTTGGAATTTTTGAATTTTTGAATTTTTGAATTTTTGAATTTTTGAATTTTTGAATTTTTGAATTTTTGAATTTTTGAATTTTTGAATTTTTGAATTTTTGAATTTTTGAATTTTTAAATTTTTAAATTTTTGAATTTTTGAATTTTTGAATTTTAAAATTTTTGAATTTTTAAATTTTTAAATTTTGAATTCTTGAAATTTTGAATTTTTGAATTTCTGAATTTTTAAATTTTTGAATTGTTGATTTTTTGAATTTTTGAATTTTTAAATTTTTGAATTTTTGAATTTTTGAATTTTTGAATTTTTGAATTTTTGAATTTTTGAATTTTTGAATTTTTAAATTCTTGAATTTTTAAATTTTTAATTTTTTTGAATTTTTGAATTTTTGAAGTTTTGAATTTTTGGAATTTTAGAATTTTTGAATTTTAAAATCTTAGAATTTTAATATTTTAGAATTTTAGAGTTTTAGAATTTTAGAATTTTAGAATTTTAGAATTTTAGAATTTTAGAATTTTAGAATTTTAGAATTTTAGAATTTTAGAATTTTAGAATTTTAGAATTTTAGAATTTTAGAATTTTAGAATTTTAGAATTTTAGAATTTTAAATTTTAGAATTTTAGAATTTTAGAATTTTAGAATTTTAGAATTTTAGAATTTTAGAATTTTAGAATTTTAGAATTTTAGAATTTTAGAATTTTAGAATTTTAGAATTTTAGAATTTTAGAATTTTAGAATTTTAGAATTTTAGAATTTTAAATTTTAGAATTTTAGAATTTTAGAATTTTAGAATTTTAGAATTTTAGAATTTTAGAATTTTAGAATTTTAGAATTGTAGAATTTTAGAATTTTAGAATTTTAGAATTTTTGAATTTTAGAATTTTAGAATTTTTGAATTTTTGAATTTTAGAATTTTAGAATTTTAGAATGTTAGAATTTTAGAATTTTAGAATTTTAGAATTTTAGAATTTTAGAATTTTAGAATGTTAGAATTTTAGAATTTTAGAATCTAGAATTTTAGAATTTTAGAATCTTTAACATTTTAGAATCTTAGAATTTTAGAATTTCAAAATTTTTGAATTTTAGAATTTTAGAATTTCAAAATTTTTGAATTTTAGAATTTTAGAATTTCAAAATTTTAGAATTTTTGATTTTTTGAATTCTTAAATTTTTGAATTTTTGAATTTTTGAATTTTTGAATTTTCGAATTTTAGAATTTTAGAATTTTAGAATTTTAGAATTTTAGAATTTTAGAATTTTAGAATTTTAGAATTTTAGAATTTTAGAATTTTAGAATTTTAGAATTTTAGAATTTTAGAATTTCTCTGTTAGGGGAAGGTGGGGCAAGACGACCATATGGGGCAAGAGGAACAATCGCTCGTACGGCTGTAATTTTTACAATTTTGATTGTTTCCAGTAAGAGGAATTGATGCTAGCAATGCAATTAGTTGATTCTACTACCACATAGCCGCCAAAACGACGTAAACGCCACGGGGCATAAGATTGAATGAAGTTTTTTCAAAACCTTTGTTTTCTTATAATATTTGGAAAGTACAAATTAAGGCTTAGGGTTCGTTTCAAGGCTCATTTTATCAAAATGCTATTTTTCCTAAATCAGTAATATCCCTACCAATGACTTGCACCTATTATAAAGTATGATTTAACTTTTGATTATTTTTGTTGAGAGCTTTTAAAAAATCAGGTTCAGGTGGGGCAAGTGTACCATATGGATTTTTAGTATGGAAAAAATAACGAATTGCTGCAACAACATATTTTAATGGAAATTAATACAGAAAAATACTTAAAAACTGATAAACAACTGTAAAAAAATTGTCCATACAAAATATAGTGATATTATGAAAATTTACTATTTACCATCTAAGTAATAATTTAGTTTCGTAAAAACGATAAATTTTTTAGTAAAATGTTATTATGTAATCTAAAAATGAAAGAACCGTTTCAAATACATTCTAATCTGATGTATCTAAGTGATAACAGTTCAACTGATAGCAAATTAACATGTTTTTTCATGCATTGTTCCTCTTGCCCCAACGGGTTGTTCGTCTTGCTCCACTAGTTGAATGAAACGATTGGAAAATCAAAAATTTTAAAATCATTTTTTTACATTAAAAAATTGGATTTTTTCAAAACTTGTTCTATCAAAGTCTTAGTAAAGACTTGGAATAAGATAATTACAACAAAATCTGACAGATTTTTCAACTTTTTAATGGGTTATAACGAGCCTTTTCTTAGCTTGTTACACTTGCCCCACTTTCCCCTATGTACTTTAATGAACTCATTGTATCTTGATTATTCACAAATAAACCGAATTGAATTGAATTGAAATTGAATAATTTTTTGAATTGTATTTTTTTTTATTATTGAATTTTAGAATGCTTTCTTCGAACTAGTTGCGCTTGTGTTAGATGAGATTAGATGAACTACAAAATTTAGGTTACTTTTTGCTTAAAGACTTATCTGAAACTCAAAGCACATAGCTTTAAAAATATATATAATTAAAATATTAATTAGAATATCGTATCCTCAATATAATAATCAAACTTATTTAAAATATTGCAAATTCAGATAACAAAAAAATATGAAAAAAATTCAAAATTGCAATTGAAATAGAAAATATTACATCTTTTATTTCAAACTTGAGTCTTTGACACTAAAATTTCAAAAATATAAAAATGGAAAAAAGATAGTCTGTTATCCCAGAATTCAATATTTATTTAAAGGCCCAAAAATGTCCATTTTGATAAAAAAAAAATGGTGAACTAAACGCTATATAATGTTTTCTTCAATTGTTTCCATTGAAAAGTATATTTTTTAGCATAACGGAACATTTTTTGACATGACGTGTTACGATATTTTGAAAATGTTTCAATGGTTCATTTTGTTGAGTTAAGGTTTGTTCAAATATTACGTAACACAAAATTTAGACATTTCAGACTTAACTCAGAAATCAAATTACTTTTCGTTTAGTTTGAATTAAAATTTTGAAGTTTCTTAATTTTCGCATTCCGTCGACATGTCATCAGAACTTCGATGTTTCATGTTTGACTTATTTTAACTAACCATCGTCTTCTTCTCTCCCCCTCTTCCAGCCTACCGGAAACTGCCGTACGAGATGGGCGGGCTGCCTCCGCTGAGGCAAAACTGCTGCATCCTCAACTACCGAATGAAGTCCAAAACGCCCGAGTCCACGGTCCCAAGCAGCAGCAACAGCAGCACCTGCGACGGCGCCACGACCACGGGGACCACCACGGCAAAAGACCAACCCGCCAAACCTTCCTCCTCCTCTTCGACGTCGGAGCCGCTCTCACTTCCGCTGAAGAAGCGAAAACTGCTGATCGATTCGGACCGGCCGCGGAAAAGTCCTCGCGAGCACGCCTCTACGCTGGCCATTCTGAGCTTGCTGCAGCAGCAGACGCAGCACAACCGGCGGAGGACCGTGTCGGGGGGAAGTTCCGTTCCGTTGAACCTGCCGCCGCCAAGTCCCGTTCCGTCGTCCGGGGGTTACAGCCCCAAGAAGGAGGCCATCAAGCAGCAACTGCAGCAGGAGGCGGACTCTGCGCTGGGGGATGAGATCCGGTCGTCGTGTGGAAGTGACCCGGTTACGGAGAAGGACGAACCTGTGGGTGGAGGCGGGGGAATTGGTGCCAAAAAAATCAAGTTTGACCCGCCGATCATGCCGGAGCAGAGCTTCGTCAACTACAAAGTGATGTGCCAACAGCTGGAGGAGTTCTTGGACGCCGACAGCGCTCTTCCTCCGGAAGAGGAATTCGACCTGCCGGAAACGGTTCCGATCGTACCCGCGACCGACGACCCGCTCAAGCAGAACCTGCTGCGCATCGTACAAGCCTGTGATAAGGAACCGCCGCTGAGCTTGAAGCTGGTCAGCCGCCACGAGAGTATCGTCCGCAAGATTGTCCAGTACGACCGGCGGCCGCGCCCGCTCAGTGCCATCACGATCAAGTCCTTTGACGGCGGGGGAGGTGGGGCGGCCGGAGGTGGAGGAACACCAGGGACCGGAACCTGCCTGGGAATCTTCAAGAAGCGCATCAACCGAACCGGCTGGCCAAACGTGAAGAAGCGGATCGTGACCAGGAAGCAGCACCAGCAAAAGGGCGGCAGCGCCACCAGCAAGCGGGACAGCGCGGAAAGTGCCGGCAAAGTTGAGGGGCCGGAAGTCAAGAAGGAGGAACCGGAAGCGGAGGAGACGTCGCGGAAGTCCTCGACGGAAGAGTCGCAGGTTAGCGTGGGAACCGCCGGGGTTGGGGAAGAGGAAGAAACGGTCAAGCAGGAAGTGGACGGGGAGGAAGGGGAGGTGGAGGAGGAGGAAGAGGAAGACGACGAGGATGAGTTTGAGGACACGATGACGATGCTGGATCCGGAGGAGGTAACGGCGGCAATGAAGACGAATGAAGAGACCCAGAAGAAGGCAGTTGGGAAGGAGGAGGAGGAAGAGAAGCAGCAACTGTTGACGGATGATGAAGAGGAAGATGGTGTGGAGGAGGAGGAAGAGGAGGAACGGGAGGAGAAAGCCAAGAAGGAGACGGAAGGTAAGATGATTTTAACGAAATTTTACATTAAATCTAAAATGTTTATTTAGAAAATTTAAAAAAAATGGTGAATTGAAAATATCTAAAACGGTATTAAAGTACTAGCGAATATTCATACTACCGTCATCTGGAGTGAGTCGGGACTACAGTCTGATTAGGGACAGCAGTGTTTAGAGCACTTAAAGGTTTTAAATTTGGAAATGGATGTACACATTTTGTTGGTCTGAGTCTGTTCTATCCGAAACCAACTAGAAAAATCAAAATATTGTGCTCTAACATGGTTAAAACTGCTGTCCCAATCCGTCCTAGTTGACGGTAATACAATAAAAACATTATTAAAATCTGAACAAATAATACATAATTGTATGACATCTTTTAACAATTTCAAATTCCAGTTACACAAATGTAGAAGGCCTCAAAAGTTTAGGAAAAATAATATCGAAATAAACTTTAAAAATTACATACAACGGCTTTTCAAAATTTTAAGCAAAATTACAGATAAAGCAATATTTATGTTATTTTCCATATCGGAAATAATAAAAAACAAAAATTTTAACAGTATAGATAATTTGTCATGTTTAAATAAACATAAAAAAGGCTTCAACAATATTTTATTTTCTGCACAACTCGTATTTTGTACAAAAACTCCGATATAAATTACATTTTATTATAAAAATAAATTGAAAATTTTAGTATTTAGCTAAATACCATATTTTGTGAAAATCAGAGTATTGAATATGAATAAATGAAACACAAAAGCTTTTAGAAAACTATAGAATTCTTTTCCCGAAAAACATACAAGTGTAATGGAAAAATACTTTAAAATTACTTTTAAAAAATCTGTTTGACTTCTAGAAATACTTTGAGAGATTTTAATTTCTTCAAAGCAAACTGCTCTTCGATGCCAACATTTCAAAAAGCATCATGTACAAACCATGCGTTTTGAGAAAAACGCATTTGAATGTTGAGCATCCATTTTCAATTACCATTTTTATATAAAAGCAAAATAAGATGTTCATTTATTAAAAAATTCACCTTGTTTTAACACCAATATTGAAAAATTAAAAAAATATTTTGTTGAAATGTTTGTACCACTACATACAATTTGATTATAAAAAAAATACGTTTTTGTTAGAATTTGGTTTAGGAATAAATCCGAATTATATAAAATTCGATTTGAGTATTGAAAGTTACGGAATTCTGTGAAATTTAGTTTTTAAGGCCTAATATTCAAATTTATTATTTTTGGATGTGTTCAACCTGATTAAAATTTCAGATCTGTACAACAAATTGTTGATGTGTATTAAATTTTTAAATCACTTCAACTTGTTCAGTTGTAAAAGCATGGTGAAGGTGATCTTAGCGGGTTGCAGACTGGATTTCGTCATGTATATATGATGATTGTCCAGCCCAGGTTGCTTAGAAATTGATTAAAGGGATTTAACACCAATTCTACCAGGACAGGCAGCACCATGAAAGCCATCCATTGCCGGCCACTCCCATCTTCACCAACGAAACCGCAGGCTCTTTTTCCCAACCTTATTGTGGAATTAACTTGTTTAGTTGTAAAAGCATTAAAAAATATGGAATTTTGAAAAATTCAAGTATTTTGTACCAAAAAAAAAAAAATAAAAATAAAATAAAATCTTTTTAAAATTTCACAATGCTTTGCCGCAACGATGTGAAATTACAAAAAAAAAATGTGTTTATAAAAATACAGTCAGTACTTTGTATTTAAAAATGCTGTTTTTTTTTCAGTGCGTATAACAAATATGGAATTTTGTGAAACTTTAAGTATTATTTAAAAGCATCATACAGTCATCCCTCATATTCGGAACAGTTTACAGATCGGCCAAGGTTAATAAAATCATAGCAAATCGATAAATAAACTTAATGATTCGCTTTTACCTTCATCTGAAAGCTTTTCTTGAGATCTTTCAAATGCTGTGTCGAAAAACTGCAAATTTTTACTTTTATATGAAGTTTTTGAAGAAAAACTTTGACCGTTGAAATCCACAAATTCGGAACTTTTTTGTCTTACGGATGTAAACAAACTTTGGTTCTTTCCCGGAGTATATATTCTTACAAAATAATTACTTCTAACACTGTAAACCAATGAAATTCAAGCTTAGTTATGATTTATGAATGGTCTGATAGCATTTTGTGTGAAAATATCAGTTAAATTCAGGTGTTCCACAATTGTGGGAGGCACAATAACATCCCACAATTATGGAACAGGCAATTTGGAGGCAGTGTTTTGCTGCTCTGAATTAAATAGTCTTGAAATACAGTTTTTTGCTCTAAATGTACTACTTTTACTAGTGAAATAGCAAGAGAATGTCCAAATAAAGGTCCTAAAAATAGTAGGGTCGACAGAAAAGATGCATTTAGCGTGCTATTGACAGATCCTCACAAAAGTGTTCCGAATTTGTGGGTGTTCCGAATATGTGGGATGACTGTAATTTTACTTTGTATATTTTTGCAAAATAATAAAAAAAATATAATATTTTTAGAATGCATAAAAAATATTTTTTTAAAGTATTTTGAGCACTTCCGTTCTAGAACATCAACATGACGGATGTGCGACAAAAGGTCGAATGCCAAAAGGTCGAAACCGGACAAACTAAAAAAAAGGTATAGAATTTGCTTCTGGACTCAAGATCAAGCTTCGTGATCCAATCATTTCTCGAGAAATATTCATTCGAAAAATCTGCAAAAAATCATGGACAATCGATTTTTGACGAATGACAGAATTGGTCTATCTCCAATATCCGAATTGTGGGGATCAATTTATTGTAGAGCACGCGTGCCGTCCGTGTTGTAAAAAAGTGCTCAATTTTGTGGTAGGGGGATTTTCAGAGACCATCTTATGTAGTGCGTCCATCCCGGGACAAAAATCCCGGGAATTTTCATAATTTGTCAAGGGAATTCCCGAAATTGAAAAAAAAAATCAAATTATGGTCTGAAAATTCAAATTTTGTTGTAGAAATAGATGAACAGTAAAATACATAGTAATCGATACGAACTTTAAAGCATTACAATTTGTATTCGGCATATATCAGCTTTAATTTGACTGATAAGGGAAAATTTAGTCATAGATCCGCAAAATGTTTTTTGAATAACTTAGGTTAAAACAGGAACAGAAAAAAAATTAGTACACCGATTTCCAATATCTTTTATATAAAATAAAACATTCAAAAGTTATCTAAAATTTTGCATTGACTGTTTTTTTTTAAATATGAAGGACAATAGCTTATAGGACCTTTTTTTTAAAGAAAAAAACTCTTGTTTTGTTGTCGCTTCTCGTTTTTGTAGATATTTTCAAAGAAATTTGTCTAGCTTTTCTAGTTATGGCATATATAAAAATATATAGAAGAAATTTATTTATAAAACATTTATTTAAATTGAATGACATTGAAAATTTAAATTTGAACTTTTTTTAAATAAAAAAAAAACAATTTTGATTTCTTTTAAGTTATTTAAAAATTGTCGTCCTTGTTTAGACTGAAGTGTAGATTGTCACCAATTATTATTATTGAGCTTGAAAACATATCAAATATTATGAAAACATACATTTTATGACTGCTTCAAAAATTTCCCGGGATCCCGGGAATTCCCGGGATTTCAAAAATATGTTCCCGTTTCCCGGGAAATTCAAAACCCGGGAAAATTGGACGCCCTAATCTTATGGATTTGAGCTCTCTTGAGCGCATTTGAAAGGGGATGAGGTGAACCTGAACCAGTTTCATACCAAATTTGAATTTATACATGTTTTAAAGGACTTGGAACATGTTTTCACCTGAGCAGGTGGTTTTCAAATAAAAATTCGATCGAAAATCAAATTATTGAAAGCGTTTATTTATCCGAAAAATTGCATTAAATTTAAATTTTTTATTCAAATTTTTATCCATGTTGGTAATGTAGTTCTTTACAACTGTTGGACTAATTTACTGTGAGGGAAAAAACCCTTAAAAAGGTAAAAGCCCATTTTCACCACATTCCACAACAATTCTTTGGCATTTTATCTAATTTTTTTTTCTCCGTATCATAATCCAGACCATAATCGAGCTTCTGAAACAAATTTTACCTCAATCGGATTTACCGTTCAGATTCTAGAAAATTTCCATGTTTGCCTTTCTTACTAAAGAAAAAATATTAAAAATCGAAATTTCGTCCGTTCGACCTTTTGCCCACTTTCAACCTTTTGTTTATTCGACCTTTTGTCATAAATTATTCAGTTTGTAGTTTTGGCATATTGATATTTAAAAATTAAAATAATATGATATTGTTCAAAATTTTGACTTAAAATTTTGACGAGATCTTTGTATGACGGAGTCACGGCTGTATTGCATTATAGAAATAAAAAAACAATCGTATTGAGCAAAATTGTTAAAATTTAAAAAAAAACGGAGAAAAACATATTTTTTGGTTTTTTTTAGGGATGAAAAATAAAACACGTGTTTCTGTTGATTTAACCCTTTCAGGCCTGAATTTTCAAAAAATAAAAAAAATTATTCAATGATGGGAAAATGATTCTTTTGACCATACAAAAATTATAGGCTAATTTTGGAAATTTTCATATTTAGGTCATATATGACCCATCAGGTCTGAAAGGGTTAAAAAAATAACAAATATTTCACGTAGACTTACAATCTTTTTCTTTTCTTCCCTTCCAGAATCCCGCCAAACCCCGGAACCATCCAAAACGGAGGAAATTCTCATCCCCAGCCGGTCCTGCCCGCGCCAATCCTCGTCATCCCTCCCCAGCAGCAAGTACGTCACCAAAACGACCCCCTCGATGACCCGAATCGACTACAATGTCGCGCCCTCGGAACCAGCGTCGCTGCCGCCAAAAACGGCCACCGTAGACACCGTCGCCGCCGCCGAGGAGTGCGACTCGATCAGCTCGCGCAGCATCTTCGTGAGCGATGACTGTGATACGACCTCGTCGACGCTCATCAACATGGAGGCGGACCCGCTGGCACTGCCCTGCACCCCACCGGTGGACGCCGTCGAGAACCACGCGGTTGACGAGGAGGATGAAGATTCGAGGCCGGTGACGCCGGCAGCTCGCGGGAGGCAGAACAGTGCGAGGAAGCGGGGAAACCTGCAGCCGATTGTTTGCTTGCAGAAGATTAGCTGTGCCACGACGGCCGCGAAGGCGGCGGCCGCATCTTCGATGCGTACCCGGTCCTCGTCCCGGACGCCGATCAAGAAAACGTACAAACGGTCCGTGTTTACGAGCGCGCTCGTCAACTCGGCTGGGAAGCCGCTCAAGAAGAAGCGAAAACGGAAGAAGCTTAAGCTGATGAATGGTGGCGGAGGTGGCGGCGGAACGTCCTCGCCGAGCTGTTCCGACGGAGGCCAGAACTCGTCGTCGGTCGCGGACGAACCTACCAACGAAGACGAGGACGAGGGTGAGGACGATGACGCGCGGACGGATGGAACCGATTCGCCGACGTCGCCGCGACCGCGGGGCTTAACCTCCAAGAGCCGACCTCCCACGCCCAGCCCGGCCAAGTATTCGCCCCGCAAGCTTCGGAAACCGCGGGGCAGGTGGTACCGGGAGCGGTAGAATTAAGAGAGCTGCACCCGGAAGTGCGTGTGGCCAACATTTTATCGTGAGAAACAAAGGCTAAAAAGGTGAGTTTATGTGCTAAAAATGTCTCCTTCTTTTTCGCGGCAAATCCAGACCAAGTTTTATTCGGTTCCCGTTTGTCGTTTGTTTTCTGAGGAGGGGGATCATAATCCGGTTAGTTACTATTTAACGTTAGTGTCAGTGGGTAGCTCAAATGAAACTAGCAAGTAAAAGTTATGCAGGAGAAAAGCATCCAATTATTATTAGTTGTACATTATTATTTTACCTTTTTAAACTATTATCAATTATTATTTCTCTCAAACAAAACGCCCGTAGCTAATTTAAACCCGTAAATGTTAAGGAAAACAACCAACTGTAATAACGTGAATAAAGAGAACAACTAAACAAAAATAAACTCTAACCGGACTCGTGTGCGTGTGTGCGAAATGTAAAGAAAGAAAGAAAAGTCCGTTTTAAATGTAAACATAACGAACGAGGAACGAAAATTTGGAAGTGAAAAAAACAAATAAAACAAGACAAAAGATGTACCACACACAAAGCAAAAAAGAAAAGAAAAGAAGTCCCAAATTGAGAGAATAGCAAAAGCAGTACCGGTTAAAGCAAAGTGTAATAAAGAAAGACGATGTTCAAAACTTAAACAAAAAACTTGTGTTGAATTTACTAAAAGAATGAAAGAAATCACTTAATCCAGCGGTTCTCAACCTCAGGGTTGTTACGGAAGGCGCGGATCGCGCGGATGGCGCGTTTCGCGCGGATTTGGCGTGGATTTGCTAACTAATTTTGCTTAGGCGCGGATTTTGCGTGATAGACAATTTTGATAAATAAATAGATAAATAGATAGAATTACTTTCAAGTTATTGAGAAAAATATTTTTAATAGCTACGAGAATTTGTTTTTTTTTATTGAGTGCAATTAATAGATTTTTTCTGGAAAGGTTTGTTTGTATTTTCTCAATACGAACCGTCGAAAAATTATGATTATCTTTTAAATGTATGGTTGAGAATTTCTTAAATAAAATTATTACTACACTTAACTCATTTCTTAATATATCCGGCTCTGAATATATAATTTCTTTTGAGTTTTGAGTATTTTTTTTAACCTTATTTATTTTTAATTTTATTGTGGATATATTCCATTTGCCTTTGAATTTTAGAATTTACCCGTAGATACATTTTTCCTAAATTTAAACATTCTTGGCGAAAAATAAAAAGATCAGAGCATTAAAAAATGTATGCTCCATCATTCAAAATTCAAGTTTCCAAAACTCGAAACTTTTTGTAAAAATTTTAATAGTTTTTTTTTAATCAAAATTTTTAAAATTCAGATTAAAAATTTTTCAAATTTCTAAAATCATAATTTTAAAAATCCAAAATTTCTAAATTCAGAATTTTAAAGATTCTAAATTCTAAAATTCAAAACTCCAAAAAATCCAAATCAAAAAAAATAAAATTTAAAGAAAAATTCAAAATAAAAAAAATCAAAATTAAAATAAATGAAAATTAAAAAAAAAGTTTTAAAAATTAAAAATTTTAAAATTAAAAAATATAAAATTTAAAACAATTTTGATAAATTCTTAAATTCTTCAAATTCTTAAATTCTTAAATTCTTAAATTCTTGAATTCTTAAATTCTTAAATTCTTAAATTCTTAAATTCTTAAATTCTTAAATTCTTAAATTCTTAAATTCTTAAATTCTTAAATTCTTAAATTCATAAATTCTTAAATTCTTAAATTCTTAAATTCTTAAATTCTTAAATTCTTAAATCCTTAAATTCTTAAATTCTTAAATTCTTAAATTCATAAATTCTTAAATTCTTAAATTCTTAAATTCTTAAATTATTAAATTCTTAAATTCTTCAATTCTTCAATTTTTAGAAGAAAATATTTCAAATATTGGAAATATAATTTATTTCGGAATGAAATTTTAGTGAGGAATTTGAAATACAATCTGTATTAAAATTCATTGATTTGACAGAGATTGAAATCTAAAATTTAATCATACTAAAAATTTAAGATTTTGTTTTTTTTAGCTTATATTTTTGAAGTTAAATTTCATTTATTAGATTTTTAAATTTTGTTTTTATTGGTTTATAATTTTCTATTTTGTTTAATTTGGTCAAAATTATTGTGAAGTCCCTCTGATTTGCAGAAAGTTTTTTTTTTGATTACACTTTTCTTGACGTCTCTTTTCATTCCTTCTAACATAAAACGAGTTCGCAATTTTTTTAAATGGCGTGGATTGGGTTTTTTCGACTTTCCCGTAACAACCCTGCATCCTTTTCTAGGCTTACCCCTTTTCTGTTACTTAAGCTGCTAGTACCCCCTCGTGTTCATAAATGAAATTTTTCGTTTGCATAAGTTTTTTTTTTTCATTCCAGTTTTGTAAATTAAATTTTCATTGACTATTTCATTTCTACCAACACATTTCCTAGCATATCACCTATATTTATATTTTTTTAATTTTTTAATCGGGAGTTAAAGTTTAAGTTTCTGACGGACAAATTGTTTTTGAAATAGAGATCTTTGAAACTGCCCAAAATATAAATTTAAAAGATTTTCAAAATCTGTTTTGATTTCAGATTTAAAAATGCTATTTTTTACTTTTTCATGTTGTAGCTATTATTTAAAAAAAAATCTATTTTATCTCTTTCTTTTTTGAACATTTTTGATCCATTCTTTTGTTGCTGAGATACATACAGGTCACGAAAAATATGTTAAAAGACTGTATTTTGTGTGACAATTTGAAGAAAAAGTCTTGGTCTCGAGCTTGATCTTTAAATTTAGAACTACATTCACTGTATTGTTGTTTTCGTACCATTGAAAATGAGATCCATAATTTCCAGGATATAACAATCCCATTTTTTTCTTTCATAAAATTATTTTTATTAGGTCCTTTTCTGTACTGGGGCCAGATTAGGACCGAGTCGGCTTTTGTAATTACATTTTTTTATAGCTAAGAGCAATAACAGAGGATTTTGTGCTTAAATGTTACCGGGAGGTAGGGGAAATTCTCGTATCTTTGGCAGGTTAAGCTCTCGCTCCTAACTCCATCCAATTTGCTGATTTTCACTATTTAAACAACTAATTTTGCAAAACTTTTGGTAGAAACTTGCTTGCTCACTTCTTATTGAGCTAATTATCACTCGATTTCAGTAGAAAACGCTTTTAATTAGCTTTAATTGCATGTCAAAGTTCTGACCTGCCAACATTAGAGGCACGCTGGAATTAGATGCTGTTCCCCTACAACAAATTCTAATTTAAAGTTTATGCACAAGAGGTGGGTAAAATCGCTCTTTTTTGGAGCCGATCATTTTCGTTCGCTCATTAAAAAGAGCTCTTTTGAACGGCTCTTTCACTCTTTTTTTCAAAATTTTGATTAAAAGGTTATTTTTAAGCAGGGCTGTGGAGTCCGAGTCGGAGCCGGAGTCGGTGGAGTTGGGTCTTTTTGGGGACCTGGAGTCGGAGTCGGAGTCGTCAAAACTCGAACAGCTGGAGTCGGAGTCGGAGCCGGAGTCGGCTAAAATTTTAGAGCTAGAGTCGGAGTCGGAGCCGGAGTTATCTTAAATTCAACAAAAATATGTTGGTTTTATTGTTCAGTATTTCCTATATAACAGCTTAATTTACAAAACAACTTATATTTTTAATTGATTTATCAGATGTCATTATGTATTTGAAGCTTTTTATTGTGATTGAAAAGCTCTAATTGTGTTATTACACTATAATCACTAAATGATAACCTCTTACCCAAGTATGTAGTATCATAATTCAAAAAATCATAAGAAAAATATTGGTTATGTATTCAGACTATATTTATGTGCCCTTTCAATTCAAATTTGACCAAATTATATCCAGTTATTTCTGAAAAAAGTACACACAAAGTCATCTTTTACCCCGATAGCGAATGTCTTAGAGGTTTTTAGTTAAATCATTTTTTAGGAAAAAAATACGAGGTACATAAAAAGATTATAAATAGTACAGTCATCCCACATATTCGGAACACCCACAAATTCGGAACACTTTTATGATAATTTGTCAATAGCATGCCAAAAGTAGCTTTTCTGTCGACCTTACTATTTTTAGAACCTTCATTTGGACATTCTCTTGCTATTTCACTAGTAAAAGTAGTACTTTTTGAACAAAAACTTCATTCCAAGACTATTTTGTCCAGAGCAGCAAAACACTGCCTCCAAATGGCCTGTTTCATAATTGTGGGATGTTATTGTGCCTCCCTCAATTGTGGAACACATGATTTTTACTGATATTTTCACAAAAAAAGTTATCAAACCATGTATAAAACATCACTAAGCTTGAGTTTCACTGGTTTCAGTGTGTGAAGTCATTATTTGGTAATAAATATGTACTCCTGGAGAGATCCAAAGTTTGTTTACATTCGTAAGAAAAAAGTGTTCCGAATTTGTGGATTTCAAGGGTCAAAGTAGGGGAACAGCATCTAATTCCAGCGTGCCTTTAATGTTGGCAGGTCAGAACTTTGACATTCAATTAAAGCTAATTAAAAGCGTTTTCAACTGAATTCGAGTGATAAATAGCTCAATGAGAAGTGAGCAAGCAAGTTTCTATCAAAAGTTATGCAAGATTAGTTGTTTAAATAGTGAAAATCAGCGAATTGGATGGAGTTAGGAACGAGTGCTTAACCTGCCAAACATACGAGAATTTCCCCTTATTCTTCAAAAACTTCTTATAAAAGTTAAAATTTGCAGATGTTCGATACAGCATTCGAAAGATCGCAAGAAAAGCTTTCAAATGAAGGTAAAAACGAATCATTAAGTTCAATTATCGATTCGCTATGATTTTTTGAACATTGGACAATCTGGAAACCGTTCTGAATATGTGGGATGACTGTAATCACTGTTTTTGCAGATCGAAAAAGAGTCACTGACACCCGGGCAGACGGTAATAACAAAATTCATGCCATTTCAATAACAAATTCTGTTAAAATAACAAAAAGTGTTATGGATTCTTCTTGAAAAAATCATTTTTGCATAAGAGTTGAATAACAGTTTATGTTATCATAACAAAATTTGTTATTGGTCTGATATTGATTGAAAGCAACTTGGGAATAACATTTTTTGTTATGGAAGAATAACTCCAAATGTTATTGGGATGATCGGATTAGTTTTTAAAATAACAAAAATTAATAACAAAGATTTGTTCGAAGAATAACTAAACATGTTATAAGTCTGTTATTACAATAACATTCCAATAACAAAAAAATCATAACGGCGAATAACAAAACTTGTTTTAAATAACATTACATGTTATTGGCTAAGTATTTTCAAATATCAAAAAATGTTATTCCAAAGTTATTACCGTCTGCTCGGGCAGTTTAACTTTTGTAACAAATAATCAACGATAATAACAATCTCTTACTTGGAACTCAACATGCGCGTTTTGTTTATAACTGAGTACAAGAAAATCAAAGTGATGCATTTAAAATAATTGAAACAAACAAAAAATTTCAAAAGAAGTTGTAACAAATTTGAAATAATCATTGATTGTTGATGTTGATGTTGATTTTAGGTAAACTATTTTGATATCGTTGCAAATTATCGTTGAAAAAATCTCAAGAATTCAGTACAAAAATGAACTAATAAAAAAATTTATAGAACAAAATATAGGATTTTAATGTATTTTTCAAATATTATAGATAAAAAACAGAATCAAAATATTATCAACTGGTAAGAATTTTCTCAAACTGTATGTCCCACGCCAATATGACGGAAGGTGATAATCATTGCAAATCAATGTACCTTAAAAAAATGAAATATTTGTGACCTAGAAAATATTTTACTGGTGGATATTTGCTTTTTATTATATTTTAAGTTTTTTTCATAAATTTTGATGGAGGCGCAAGATCATCCATAAAGCTTCGTTTTAGGTGAAGATTCACGATGTATCGTGCGCCTCCTTTTTAAAGTACCGTAAACTGGGGTCAATCGGGACACATGGGGCGAATTGGGACAGCAGTTTTAATCATGTTGGAGCACAATATTGTGATTTTTCTGGTAGGTTTCGGTTAGAACAGACTCAGACCAACAAAATGTGTACATCCATTTCCATATTTAAAAGCTTTAAGTGCTCTAAAAACTGCTGTCCCTATTCAGACTGTAGTCCCGATTCGCCCCAGATTACGGTATATAAAATTTTAAAATTAAAATAAATTAAAAATTCACAGATATTTGAAAAGGACATTTTGAAAAAAAAAAATTTTCAAATTTGAGGTTAAGCAAATTCACAAAATGCCTCTAAAACTGAAGATATTTTTAGATTTCTGTTTCCATAACGTATAAAACTTGTAGCCTAGAAACTTTTTTAGTATTTAAATAATCCTATTTATCAATGTTTTAAAAATAATTAACTATTAATAGTTAACTAACTTTTGAAACATTTAAAAATATGTGGAGTCGGAGTCGGAGCCAACCATTTGTTGAAAGCTGGAGTCGGAGTCTGCTAGAGTTGGTAGGCCGGAGTCGGAGTCGTAGCCACAATTTGTTCAAAGCCGGAGCTGGAGTCGGAGTCGGAGTCAGCTAATCTGAGAAAGCCGGAGTCGGAGTCGGAGTCGTTTGAAATATGACCCGACTCCGCAGATTTATACTCGAACCAAAACGTTGAAATAATTGAATGGCATCCAAACTTAAATTTAGGATTTTGAAGAAATCGCTATTTATTTTTAAAATTTCTTTTATTTTGCCAAAATTGAACTAATGCATTTTATTTGGAGAAAATATTCTGTGAACTCTTTTTTACATTCTGATTTAATCGATAAAGTCTAAAACTAGGGTGAGTTTTCAAAAAGCCGTAAAAGCCACCGTGACCTCTGACACGAATTTTCGTTTTTCTCGAAAATTATACAAAATTTCATTTATTCAAAGTTTGCGGCACTTGTAGATAAACAATCTCGAGCATTTAAGATATTGGTTTTCCGTAAGTAGGTCGAATACCGATGCAAAATGGACTTTGTTTATCAATGGCTCCTACGGCTTTTGGAAAACAAATCCGAGAATAAACGCTAAAGTTTTATCGGACAAGAGAATTTTTCTTTTCCTAAAATAGATATTTGGGAATATTTGACAAGTTAGGCAATTTTAAGTGCCCAAATTTGTATTTTGGTAATAAAATAATGTACGATGACAACTACAAGGATTTTTTTTTCATTTTCAAGAATTTAAGAATTTTAATTTCGACAAAAAAACATATTTATTTTGGTTCATATAAGAATACAAATTAGTAGCACCGTTGAAGGTACAATTTATTATTTGGGGTTGGGGTACTAGCCGTGCTGTAATACTATGGCTTAAGTTATCAATTTTTTATCAGGTAAAAATATTTACACTAAAACAAATCGCTTTATCATTTACATGAATGAAATAAACCTGAAATCGTTAACATAAAAAAATCGTTCTCAATAAAATCAGACATTAAAAACGACCCCAAAATCATTTATTATTGCAACTAATAATAAAATGCTTAATTTCACCCAACTTGCAGATTTGATGTAAGCGTGTAGTCAACATCCATCACACCAAATTGCAGTAACTTTTCAACAAGAAAGAGAAGAGAGAGCTTGCAGAAAAGTACGGGAACGGTTTTGCTGCATCTTCTACCTCTCTCACTGCAGAAGTTCTGCCTGAGAGAAAAGTTACTTTTGTTGCAGAAAAGTACGGGAACGCTCTGTTGCCGTTTTTGTGCAGAATTGCAGAATTCTGCAGTACGGGAATAGACCTATTGCTTCCATTATCTAAAGTTTCTAAGAAATCGAGGCATCGCATAATCGAAACTGGATTTTATCCATAAAACAATGAAGGATTTTCGGAGAACAAAACGACATTTTTTCCATAGAATTGTTATTTATTATTTCAAAGATATTTAACACCATTAAAAAGTCCTACCTCAGAATTTACCCTTTTCAATCCCACACCGGCTCGATCAGGTTCGTAACCATTCCGAAGTAGCTTGGCGCGGAAACTAGCCGTTTCTGGAAATAGGAAGGGTGAAACCATAATTTATTCGAAAGGGACATTTCTTTCCGTGTTCACACGTGCTTCTGAACCAAACAGGTGCACAAGAAAGAAATAGTCAAAGCATGCTTGGATGTTTGTTTTTTGTTCGCCTCTCGAGATTTGATCTCTCGAGTTTCCTGTTTTTATTTTTAATTGTTCTCTTATTACTCTCATGCTACGACAGCTACGTGTGTGTGTGTATATTTTATATTATTTCATTTGATTTTACTTTTTTTTATGTGTAGAGTACCAGTTTGCTTTTGGCTTACAAAAGTAGAAACTATTTCTTACACTCTAATTATGGTCTTTATTTGTTTGTTTTATTTTTCTCTTTAAATTTCTGATCTCTGCATTGAGTTATTTGTAGACAAATATTTGTTTAAGGTTTTACGTTTAATGCGTATCTCATCATTTCATTATTTTTCCACTAATTGGGGCTAAATTGTTTGTTCGTTTTGTTTCTTTCAGAGTACAAAATAAAACTGCTTGAGATTGTAAAAATATGTACATCACCTCTAAAACTCTACAGTCTCGCCACGAGTACGAAAAATGGTCATCTCTCTTGGGATGGGAAGAATTAAGTCTCTTGAAGAGTTTTGTTTGTGTTTGTTGGTTGATGTGCAATAGTTTTTAAAGTTTAAAATATATATTTTCGATGTTAAAATAAATGCTACATAAAACAGAAAGGACACAAAAAAAAAACAATGTAAATTGTAACACTAATGGAAAGTTTCGCGAAAAAGGGGGAGAAAAAGTCGACAAAACTTGGTTTTGCCAACAAAGAAACATAAAACAATTAAAGAACGTATAATAAGAAACTGAGGGCACAGCACGTCATGGCCAACTGCGCTGCACGGCATGATCCACGTTGCGATTGTTTTAGTCTGTCGACCCTTTCGTGACAAATTTGGAATCCAAGGAGCCGGGAACCTGTGGAGAGAAAGTCAAAACAAGCTGTTAGTCGTACAGTGGTGTGTGCGTGTTAATTGCGTCGTGATCCAAGATGGCGCCGAAATCAGCTTGATATTGGTGGTGACATCGGTTGGTGGAGAGAACAATAGCCAATGAAAGAAGCGATTCGTTTTGCCTTTCTTACTAAAGAAAGGTATAGGATTTACTTTAAGCCAGGACGTCATTTCCAGCTTCGTTAATATGTCGATTCAGCATGAATTTTAATCCGGAAAATCGTCAAAAAATCACACTTCATCGATTTTCGACGCTCTATCGATTCACCTTGACAGAACTCGTCTATCTCGAACCCTCGAATTTTGAGAAAATAAATTCCGTGGAGGTCGAGTGATGTTCGTATGTGGTAAAATTTTGCAAAATTTTGTGTCGCGCCGTTCTCAGCTCCCATATATCCAATTTCGATTCTTCGAAATGCTGTGAAAGCTAGTGTGCTGAACCTGGGCGAGTTGCCGCGCAAGTTTCGAAATATCCATCTGTTTTCGGATGTGGCCAGACTTTTCAACAAAATACACAGTTTTCAAATGAAAATATGGTCAAAATTTTTTATTTTCATATCTTTTATTTATCTCAAAAATGGCATTTTTCGAGCTCTACAACCTCCCAAATTTTCATCCAGATTCATAATATGGTTCTGGAGTTAGAGCCGTTTGATTAACCTACCATAAGAAAAAAAATCCCTAAAAAAAGGTAAAAGCCCACCTGGTGACCTTCGCCAACATTTTTCATTTCTGATTTTATTCGAAATTTCTTGCTACATTCATAGTACAGACCATGAGTGAGCATCTGAAACAAATTCGACATCGATCGGCAATCCCGATCAATTTTTAGAACGATTTACTTTTTGCCTTTCTTACTAAAGAAAGGTATAGGTTTTACTTTAAGCCAGGACGTCATTTCCAGCTTCGTTAATATGTCGATTCAGCATGAATTTTAATCCGAAAAATCGTCAAAAAATCACACTTCATCGATTTTCGACGCTCTATCGATTCACCTTGACAGAACTCGTCTATCTCGAACCCTCGAATTTTGAGAAAATAAATTCCGTGGAGGTCGAGTGATGTTCGTATGTGGTAAAATTTTGCAAAATTTTGTGTCGCGCCGTTCTCAGCTCCCATATATCCAATTTCGATTCTTCGAAATGCAGATGAAAGCTAGTGTGCTGAACCTGGGCGAGTTGCCGCGCAAATTTCGAAATATCCATCTGTTTTCGGATGTGGCCAGACTTTTCAACAAAATACACAGTTTTCAAATGAAAATATGGTCAAAATTTTTCATTTTCATATCTTTTATTTATCTCAAAAATGGCATTTTTCGAGCTCCACAACCTCCCAAATTTTCATCCAGATTCATAATATGGTTCTGGAGTTAGAGCCGTTTGATTAACCTACCATAAGAAAAAAAATCCCTAAAAAAAGGTAAAAGCCCACCTGGTGACCTTCGCCAACATTTTTCATTTCTGATTTTATTCGAAATTTCTTGCTACATTCATAGTACAGACCATGAGTGAGCATCTGAAACAAATTCGACATCGATCGGCAATCCCGATCAATTTTTAGAACGATTTACTTTTTGCCTTTCTTACTAAAGAAAGGTATAGGTTTTACTTTAAGCCAGGACGTCATTTCCAGCTTCGTTAATATGTCGATTCAGCATGAATTTTAATCCGAAAAATCGTCAAAAAATCACACTTCATCGATTTTCGACGCTCTATCGATTCACCTTGACAGAACTCGTCTATCTCGAACCCTCGAATTTTGAGAAAATAAATTCCGTGGAGGTCGAGTGATGTTCGTATGTGGTAAAATTTTGCAAAATTTTGTGTCGCGCCGTTCTCAGCTCCCATATATCCAATTTCGATTCTTCGAAATGCAGATGAAAGCTAGTGTGCTGAACCTGGGCGAGTTGCCGCGCAAATTTCGAAATATCCATCTGTTTTCGGATGTGGCCAGACTTTTCAACAAAATACACAGTTTTCAAATGAAAATATGGTCAAAATTTTTCATTTTCATATCTTTTATTTATCTCAAAAATGGCATTTTTCGAGCTCCACAACCTCCCAAATTTTCATCCAGATTCATAATATGGTTCTGGAGTTAGAGCCGTTTGATTAACCTACCATAAGAAAAAAAATCCCTAAAAAAAGGTAAAAGCCCACCTGGTGACCTTCGCCAACATTTTTCATTTCTGATTTTATTCGAAATTTCTTGCTACATTCATAGTACAGACCATGAGTGAGCATCTGAAACAAATTCGACATCGATCGGCAATCCCGATCAATTTTTAGAACGATTTACTTTTGCCTTTCTTACTAAAGAAAGGTATAGGTTTTACTTTAAGCCAGGACGTCATTTCCAGCTTCGTTAATATGTCGATTCAGCATGAATTTTAATCCGAAAAATCGTCAAAAAATCACACTTCATCGATTTTCGACGCTCTATCGATTCACCTTGACAGAACTCGTCTATCTCGAACCCTCGAATTTTGAGAAAATAAATTCCGTGGAGGTCGAGTGATGTTCGTATGTGGTAAAATTTTGCAAAATTTTGTGTCGCGCCGTTCTCAGCTCCCATATATCCAATTTCGATTCTTCGAAATGCAGATGAAAGCTAGTGTGCTGAACCTGGGCGAGTTGCCGCGCAAATTTCGAAATATCCATCTGTTTTCGGATGTGGCCAGACTTTTCAACAAAATACACAGTTTTCAAATGAAAATATGGTCAAAATTTTTCATTTTCATATCTTTTATTTATCTCAAAAATGGCATTTTTCGAGCTCCACAACCTCCCAAATTTTCATCCAGATTCATAATATGGTTCTGGAGTTAGAGCCGTTTGATTAACCTACCATAAGAAAAAAAATCCCTAAAAAAAGGTAAAAGCCCACCTGGTGACCTTCGCCAACATTTTTCATTTCTGATTTTATTCGAAATTTCTTGCTACATTCATAGTACAGACCATGAGTGAGCATCTGAAACAAATTCGACATCGATCGGCAATCCCGATCAATTTTTAGAACGATTTACTTTTTGCCTTTCTTACTAAAGAAAGGTATAGGTTTTACTTTAAGCCAGGACGTCATTTCCAGCTTCGTTAATATGTCGATTCAGCATGAATTTTAATCCGAAAAATCGTCAAAAAATCACACTTCATCGATTTTCGCCGCTTCGTCGCCAAGCCGACAAGTTGTCAAGTTGAGCTTCGAATACTGGCGCTAGAATGCTGGCGCACATATGTGTTGGTTCGACTTATACTCGTTTGTAGAAGCTTGTCTACCGATGTTTCCTTTAACATGTAAGATATCGTAGCTTTTTGGTTTCTTTTGCTCTGTCCGTTTTTGCATAACTGTCCAATGTTTATGCAAAATCTTTTTTGACATAGGACATTCATCCGGGTACAAACAATTTGTTTCCCGTGTGCTCCTAAAATCGCCTTTAAGTAGGCTTCATTTGTCGTGTCGTTTTATTTAACAGAGTTCATTGGATTCCAATAGGAGCTTTCGAAGCTTCTAAGCTTTATATCGTTTTCAAAGTTTTCAATGCTCGCGACGCCAATGGCTATCTATCTATGGTATTGCGATTGAGTGTGTAGTGGTGCGGTTGTAAAAATATCTATCTCGGACTCTCTCACTTTTGTAGATGCTGAATGGCAAGCTTCCCACTGTGCGGTTGACTTGATTTTGCTTTGCGCCTGCTTTGTTCGCTTTTTGGGCTCGTACCAAAACTAGAACACCAAAACCGCGGTGTTTGTCGTCACTTGCGCATTCGAAGCTATATTCTATTGGTGAAAATTGCGTTTTCAATTTCTTTTAGAAAACATATCATTAATAATACCTTGCTTTCATCATAAGATTATTTATATCAAGTCGATGTTGTGAATTGAAAGAAGTTATATTCTTAAGTAAGAAAGGCTCTATCTCACCCCTGGTGGGATTAAATCGGGTTTTTTGGGGTGAATTTATTAAAATTTTCACTATTTTGGGTTAGATTTTTTTTAATTTCTAAAATTAACAGTTGAAACAAGTCCTATGGACGATTCTTTCTCAATTCACTAAACCCCTAAATGAGCATTTAACACTTATTCTTAGTAACTACCTGTTGTCCTCTATCGCTAGCCTTACAAATTACATTTCACACATACAAGTAAAATATATAAAAAAGTGTTAACACAATTTGTGATGATCGGACAGATGAAATCAAATAAAATGGAATACAATTTCTCATATGTTTTGCCAATTATTGCTCGCCGCGCTGTCTTCCTATCGCGCAATTCATCTCGAGCAGGAACCATTTTGGTCCCCCGCCGCCGTTCCGGTTCCGGATGTCTCGCGCTCGGGGCTTGCCGTGGCACTGCCGAACGAGTCGTCTGACATCTGCAAGAACACAAACAAGACCACAGACAAGCGCACCAACACGTGGAAAGTGTGACGATTGTGTGGGGGCGTGGTTTGAAAAAGGGGGAGAATTTAGTGACAGGTCAAATTTTGGTAAAAAAAGGAAATGAGTGGTTAGAGTTGATTTCAAACAATAGGAAAACCAATTTTCAAAACACACACAATGAGTAATAGCTTGGAGTAGCGAAAAAGGTGAGCGAGCGAGGGTAAAAATACTCAATTTTGCATTTGAAGTGTGTGAGTAAGCGCGTGCCACAAAAGCAATGTTTGCGTGTATGTGTGAAATGGTAAGCTTGTGAATGCTCATTTTTTCAGATATTTAACGCGTGGCTTAGTGAGAAAAAGAGAGGAAATAATCTCTCTGACAAAATCGCAATTCTGATCAGTATTTTTCTTCCGCTGCAAAATATTTAATCCCTCTTCTTCATTTTTGGAAAATTACTGCTAAAATTGAATATTGAAAATAAATATTTCAGAAAATACAGTAAAGTTTGATATCCAAATTTATTTTAAAAAAAAACGGACACTTTTAACTATTGTAATCAAGGAATGTTTATTGTCCAACTATACACTCAAACTCAGAACTAACCCTCAAAAGGGTACTTTGTACGCATAAAAAGGTCGAATCTGAAAACGCAGACAGATTCTTGCAAGGGAAAATGTTGTTTATTTGCTCAGAATTAACTGAAACAGAGGGAATGCTAAAACCACAAGCGTGCTCTGCTCATAGCAGAAGTTGGGGCAATAATATGAACGTTTTGAAAATAACGTCATTTATGGACACCCCCTGACTAAATTTAGAACAAATTTGTGAAGATGGTGGGGCAGTTGCCACTGTGTACGCTAGAGGCTAGAACCAGAAATTATTTAATTTTCTGGCAAAATTAAAAAACAAAATATAAAAAATCCCAAACAAATTCGACATTTGAAAATTTGAAAATTTGACAAAAATCCAAAAAATAAAAAAATCTGACATTTAAAAATAAAAATATCTCAAATTCAAAAAAAATAAGTTGAAAAATTCAGATATTCAATCCTTCAAATATTTGGAAAAATTAAAAAACAAACAAAAAAAATTAAAATTAGATAACAAACAAAAATTATGAATCTCGAAAATTTAAAAAATCAGATATTAATAAATAAAAAAACATGTTAAAAAATTCCAAATTGAAAAAAACCCGATTTAGAAATTCTTAAATTTAAAGTAAAATTTTAAAAATTGAATAATCATAAAATCACAAAAAAAAATTTCAGTAGTTATAAACTGGGTGCTGGTACACAAAACGTCCTCAATTTTGAACTGTCAAAGTGGAACCAGTTTACTGTTCCCCAAAAGTAGAAAGTATTGTTATCGATCATTAAATTCTTTTTTGCTAGATTGAAAAATGTGTGGCTTTTGAGGACCTGGAGTTGGATCCAAGAAATCTTAAGAAAGTTTAGAAAGTGTTTTTTTTTTTAAAGGTCCAATAAACCAAATTTCCAGTTTTGCTTTTTGGGTGTTTTTGAAACCGCCTTGAGTCAGGGGTATTAAAAACACCCAAAAAACAAAAACTGAAAATTTGGTTTATTGGAGCTTTTCAAAAAAAAAAATCTTTAGATCTCTTTTAACCGATCGAAACGCGACAATTTTCTAGCAAAAAATGTCAAAAACTAGACAAAATAAAGTACATGATTATAAAACAGCTCATTTACCAGTAAGAAAAAAGTCATGCTTGTGCTTAAACAGCCTCCTACTTTGTAGATGTAAACAAAATGGGATCATTCGAAAATCACTATTCACGAAAATTCTCTCTATTCCATAAAAAAATCATAAATTTTAAAATCCAATAATATGATAAATTTAAATCAAAAAGTGTTTATTTTTCTCAAAATTTGAGTCTCTAACAAAGTCTTATAAAATTCTCTAAATTTATCTTAATTTTCTGTAATTTAAGATGGTGGCATAAATATAAAGAATTAAAGATTTAATAAGCAATATAATGTCAGGATTTAAGATTTTAAGAATTTTAAATATTAAATTCTTTAAAAAAATCAACTGTAAAAAAGTGAAAAATTTAGTTTTTTTCTAAAGTAATGTGTCTACGTTTAATGTGTTCAATATCAAAATCAAAATTATCAAAATTTTGTAAAAATAAGCCTCAAATTGCTGTATTTGATCAAAAGTACAAACATAAATTTGATTCAATTTGTCTTCAGTTTACAATCGATTGTATAAGTATTTTCAATGAAAATTTAAATGTTTAGCAAAAAATATACCAGAAATAAAATTGGCAATGGCCTAACAGGTGTTAAAAATTAAATAGCATTCAAGCTCGTCAAGATGATCTGTTTGTAATTACAATTTGTTCCGAAAACAATTGATTTAATTAACCTTCTTTTTGCAGTCCTCATCATAACCTACTACCACAATAGTCTATGCTACCCAGTCAAGAAAAAATCTATCATAGCTGGTTCTGCCAGAATCTTGCTAGAGCGGTGGAACATTTCTGCTAGAATGCTGTAAGAATATTCAGCTCTGTAACGACTCTGCTAGAACGTCGTGATTGGGCAGAACTGCGAACCAACGGAAAAAAATAATATGGTGCTAGCGAGTGCTTGAAAATTTAAGAGTTCCTCGAGTAAAGAAATGTCATTTGATTTGACCCGCTAATAACAAAATTCTGAGTTATTTCTTTGTGTAAAAATTACCCAAACACTGCAGTGCAGCGAACTGGTGAAACTCACTCAGAAATTAATGAAAACCCTTTAGAATCTTTTTGAGTGGGTGTGGTTTGAACAAAATCTGAGTGAAAACAACTCAGAAATTAGTTATTTGAAATGAGTGTGTACGATAGCTTATCTATGGTTTAACCTGGGTGGTGAATGGAGAGAATGCGTAACGTAATTTTCGAATGATCCCACTTTGTTTACCTATACAAAGTAGGAGTCTGTTCAAGCTCAAGCATGACTTTTTTCTTGCTGGTAAATGAGCTTTTTTATTATCAGTAGTATGTGTTTTATTTTGTATAGTTTTTGTAATTTTTAACTGGAAAATTGTGTGTGTTTTCAAGATTGAAGAGGTTTTTCGTTTTTATGGGTGACGAAGAACTGCGTCGAGAGTGTCATTCTGCGCTGTCGTGAATACATCACTAATTTTAGCGAAGCTGATTCAACAAACAGAAGATTTTCACTAAAACAGTAGGTTTTCAAATGGATCAAACAATAAAGACAGCTTCTGCATGGATACAACCACATCAACCATTAACAACTTCCATTCATAATTATAAAAATGACGATCTCACCTTCAACATTCTTAAGATAATACTTGACTTCAACTCCAGGTCCTCAAAAGCCACACATTTTTTATTCTTGAAAAAAAAAATGATCGATAACGAGCAGTAAATTGGTTCCATTTTGACAGTTCAAAATTGAGGCCGTTTTGCGAACCACTATTCAGAACCCAGGGTTTAACTTTCAGCATCGATTGTTTTGGAAATCATTGATAACAATAGAATTCGTATCGTTGTTGACAGCTATGGCGGCACTACAGCTGTCAAAAAGGGTGCTGGGACGGAGCGCGTTTTTCATACGGCGCCGAAGCAAGTCCCTCGTTTTATGCGAATTGTTATTGCTATTTTTGACAAGTGTTCATGCTTTCGCTTGGCAAGAATCAAATACAATCTAAGCAAGCAGTGGTTATCATTGGTCAACATCGGTGTATCGCAATTTAGGTAAATCTTTCTTTTGTAAGCTTATTATTTTGCTTATAAATTGATTTAAGTTCTAAAACTCACTCGAAATCAATAATCAAGCACACTTTTCTATTCTAGGAAAACAAAAGTTGCAAAAACCTTTACCACAAAAAAAACCACACTCAAACGGATGCCAACAAACTCACCTCCGGCTTGGCCCGGTGCGTGTCCACCGCATCGATCGGCAGCTTGATGTGCTCCACCTTGCAGCCGTACGCGACCGGCGTCAGCTTGATGACCGTGTGCAGCGGCACCTTCAGGTACGGCAACTCATCTGGAAGAAGACGAATTTCTCAAACCTATCCGAAAAATATCCGATTCAAGAGGAGACTTACCGGCCGTCTTGTCCAGGAAGTACGCCAGCACGCACCGCAGCACGGCCTGGTGGGACACGACCAGCACGTTGCCCTGCCGCTCCAGCTCCATCATGACCGGTTCCAGCCGGACCACCAGGTCTTCGTAGCTTTCCCCGCGCGGGTACCGATAGGCGAACTTGTTCTGATCCCGCGCCTTGAACTCCACCGGGAACTTGGCCTGGATGTCCTCGTACGTCATCTCCTCGCAGGTTCCCTGGGGATAGAAAGGACGGTTAGCGGAACCTTCTTCCGGAAGTCACTCCAGCACACAACTTACGGCATCGATTTCGTTCAGGGCCTTCCAGCGCTCCTGGGGCGCGTTCACGTCCGCGACGGTCTGGATGGTGCGCTTGAGCCACGAAGTCCACACCCGGAGACCCTCGATCTGCTGCTCCTCGATGTACTTGGCAAGCGCTTGGGAGTACCGACGGCCACGATCGCTCAGGTTCGAGTCCCCTCCGATCAACCCCTTGAGGTTATGTTCGCTCTCACCGTGCTAAAAAAAACAAAAGTTTTTAGGTTAGAACAACCCTACATAACCTCAAAAAACCCTCAAATTACCCGTGTCAGATAGATGGTCCGCGGCGTGATGTGGATGTTCATCAGGTAGTACACGATCCGCGACTGGATGTGGCCCTCGTGCTTGTGGACCACCACCTTCTCGCCGGTGTTGAAGATCTTCATGTACGACAGCTCCTTCTCGGTGTCCTCCTCGAGCATCTCGTAGCGCTCCTGGTAGTGCTCGATGCGCAGCCGGAAGTCCGACAGCGCTTGCTCCATGTTCATGTTCCGGTAGTCCGGGCTGCTCACCTTGACTTCCTGAGGGGGGGTAGGATGGAATCGTGAATTAGAATATTTGTTACGATTTAGGTCGCCGAACAATCAAATGAGCAGAAGCGTACAAAATGAGGTTATGTACATGATATTTTAACAAATTAAAAGCGAAAATAACAAAAAAATATCCTGAAAAGCATAAAAAATTTAACAAAACAGAAATCCAATATTTTTTTAAAGAACATTTTTTGTCATAATAATTTTTTTTGGGTCGAAATAAGAGTTGGTATATTTTTGGCAATATTTTTCCAAACTCGAAAATCAAAAGAAAATATAAAGTAAAAAAAGAACCAAATCAACCAAACGGTCAATATCCTTATCTGTTTTTCTTTGCCTTGACGAAGATTAGCTGAAGGAGGTATTAGACTATGAAAAACAAACAAACTTGCACTTTTTCGCCAAACTCGCAAACAAAGCTAAATGTATGCAGGCTGACGTTTCTGCAAACAAATGCAGGCAAACTGTAAAAAAGTGCATTTTTGCCATTTCTAATACCTCCTTGACAAACTTTGTAGAAAATGGTTACCTTCTAAAAAATAACCGTGCAAAAGTTACAACAAAAAAAAAATAAAGTTTTGATTCAGATGAAACAAAGTTTTTCTGGGTAATGACAGATTCAAAAAGAACATTAAATTTACCTTCTAATACCATGTCTAATTTTATTTTTAGCAGTTGAGTAAAGATAATTGACAGTTTAAAAAAAAAATTGTGTAATTTTGTTTTGATTTAAATATCGCCAAATTTAAAATAAATTGATTTGATTAGAAAATCACCAAATTTAAAATCATAACCATTTCTGAATGCAAAGGATTGAAAAACGCGTCTTTTTTAATGTTTGACTCAAACTACATCTCCCCGACGCAGAAATTCTGTATGAGTCCTCACAACATTAAAGTTTTTCATGGCAATGACAAATTGTCTGGAGAATCGATTCCCGCGTTCGATTTTTTAAATGCCTGAAGTTAAGTCCACTTAAAAAAAAACAGTTTTAGTAAATATTTTTTGTATTTTTTAAGGAGGACATACAATTTTTGTGAGTCTTTTTGGAACAACTTACGTTTTTTCCTCAACAAATTTTAACGAATATTACCTTAAAATGTAACTTTAGAACTTAAAAATCGAAAATCTCTAAAATTTTTGTTTCAGTGTATTATTTTTCAGAAAGTTCGTCTAATTTCCTACAAGTTTGTCTTTGACCACTTTTTGAAACTATGCAACGGATTCGAAATACAGTAATTTTTGAATTGAGATTTTTAAAATAAATTAGGCCCTTATCAATTTAAAAAAGTATAAAAATTTAAATTGCGAGCCATGATTTCAACATTTTAATGAAAAATGTGGTTTTATACACCTGTCGTTTTGCCATAATTGATTTACAAAATTTCTAAGTATTGACGACAATTTTATTTTTCTTTCGAAAAATAAATTTCATAAAAATTCAAAACATTTGTTAAACAAGCCCAAACATGCTAAATATGATAATCAATGCAGAAAAATGCATTTTAGATTGTTTTTAGTTGATTAGACTACTATTTTTATGGAAATTTTCAAGTTTTTTGGAAAAATATTTTTTTACCCCCTGATTTTTCAGACCAATTTTGAAGGGGGGCGACATAAACTTTGAAAATATTTGCAACGGCATTAGTGTTTACCCTAAAAGCTGTAATCCATCAAATTTTTGCGTTCCCATATTGAAAATTTAAAAAAAATTATATGTTAAAAAAATACATCAATTTGTTTAAAAATAATTATGTTACATTATTAAAAAATATATTTTCCGTTTAAAGATTTTATTTTTTGCTTTTTGGGTACCTATTTTTTTATTCCTCTAACTCAGCGATTCTCAACCTTCTTCTAGGTCGGTACCCCCTGCTATATGAATCAAGTAGGTCTAGTACCCCCGTTGAGAATCGTTGCTCTAACTCAAGCAAATTTAAAACACCCAAAAAGCAGAAAAAAGATTTTTTATTGGACCTTTTTATTTAAAATATCAGATTTTATTTAAAATATCAGATGAATGAGTTTGTTTTTAGATGTTAGTAAGTTATCGCCGATAACTTATCACTAATAAAATAATCGTATAAGGTAGGTCCTTTTATTGATATCGTCCTGATGGTAACGATAACCTTATCGTTATCTTTGAACATGTTTTTAATTTTTGAGTAGTTCTCTACAATTTAGCAAATTATTTCACGATTTTCTAATTTCCATTTTTAAAGCAACTTTTCTGAATAAAGTCCGGAATTCTTACAAACAGCAGTCCTCGATAATCTTGTTCTTTAACTTGAATCCTCCCTTCCTTGATTCAATTTCGATACATTGAGAGTAAACCGTTTAAAATTAATGGAATCAAAAAAAAAACTTTTGTCTAATGTTTTTTTACTTAGAGATCGGCAGCCGAAGCCACTAGCCACCGTGCCACGAGGCCCACGAGCTTATATGACATTTAAAAAAACACTAGAATTGACATTTAAAAAAACTGTGGCCTTTGACTTTGGCACATAGAATTTAATACTTATTTAATTCATACTAGAGGCCTCGTGGCGCGGTGGTTAGCGGCTTCGGCTGCCGATTCTTAAGATGCTATGGGGCGCGGGTTCGATTCCCGCCTTATCTTCCTGGCCTTCTATCGGATGGGGAAGTAAAAAGTCGGTCCATTTGCGTAAAACAGGTTTTCGGTGACTCACCACACATAACCTTCGGAAGAAATGAGCAACAGAGCCTTGAACAGAGCCCACAAAAGACCCGGGGGTCGTTAAAGTCACGCAGAAAAATAAGGCATATTTGAATCAACAAAACGTTTTGTTGATTTGAAAATAAACATTTTTGTTGAATCAATGCTAAACGTCAAAGCAACTTTTTTAAAACAACAAAAGATTTTTGCGGAATTGAGAAAATCAAGGTTTGTTTCAACGCAAAATCGGCGTTGATTATATTCAGCAAAAGTTTTGTTGAATCAAACCTCGTACAGGCTGATTCTACAAAATATATTTCTGCGTGGTGGATTGCTTTGCTTAATTCACATCAAAGCAACCCGTTTGGCTTTTCTGGCATTCTCCATTTGTCAAAAACTTCCAAATTTTTAAGTCAGTCAACAATCAATGAGAAAATCCCTACCAACCATGATGGACACCCCGGTCACCGTCAAACCCGGCCGAACGGCCTTCCGCCACAACATCCGCCCACGGATCATCAAAAACCAGCACGAGCTGTCTTCGCTTGTGCCAACTCCCGCAGCACGACCCACGTCCCGCGACCAAACCGGAACAACCCGAATCAACGAGTCCACCTTCCGCACACCCGGCGGACCACCTTCGGCCTCGTCGTCCTCCCGGATGCTCAAACCAAGCGATGCGGCCTCCGCCAGTCTCTTTTCCGTGCTAGACCGGTCCGGGTGGAGTGTCCGCGTCGAGCATGCCGTCAACGAGATCATTCGAGAGCACAGTGCCCGCCAGCAGGACACCTCCATCTACGGGGACACAAACCGGATGTTCAACGCCACGCTGGACGCGGTCATTATCATTGCGAACGCCGTCGGCGGCAGCGGAAAGGTGGACATTTCCGACGAGCATCTGCTGTGGAGCGAGGGCTTTCTGCGGGGTGTCCGCGACCGGTACGGGAACCATCCGCCGAACGTGCGCAAACTGCTCGGCTTCATTCGGCACCTTTGGGACGACAAGGTGGCCAAGGGTGCGGTCGGAGCGGCCGATGCCAGCCAGCTGTTCCTGCAAACGTACCAGGACAGCGCGGGGCAGCAGGCCAACGTAACAACCCGGATTCCACCACCATCGCCGAAGATTTAACGGAAAGACACAAAAGCAAAAGACAAAGCGGAGACAAGGACACAGAAGGGACAAACACGGTTTAGAAGCGGATGAGAACAGAACAGAAGAATCAAGAACTTTAACTAAATATTTGGGATAGTCACCTCGGCGGAATCGTTCAACGAAGACAAGTCAGACAGGACACTCAGTTTCATCTAAATTTCAGTGTTTGAATTTTGTAAAGATCAAATTTTGAATAATAGTGTATCATTTTTAAACTCATTTTTTGTAGTTTACGAAGCCAAATCAGACCAAAACAGAAGATATATAATTGAAAAAGTGAGCAAAATTTTAAAGGAAAAGGAAAAAAGAAAGAACGTGATTTAAGAGGCATGAAAAGCGTAATCCGAGATTTTTTAAACGTGCAACAGAACAACAAAAAGGTCATATCACTTACCATGATGTTTTGCTCGATGATCTGCGGGTCGTCGCAGACGGACTCGACGAAAAACAGCTTGTAGCCCATCTTGTGCACGATAATCTCCCGGATCATGCGGCGCCGCTCGCGGGTGGAGTTGGTCGCATCAAACACCTGTTAAAAAATGGAATGAATCAAAATAGTTTTTAAAGTTTTGGAAAATGTATCATATCTGTGAAAAATATTTTAAATTAAGATTTTTAATTTTAAAAGGTTGTTTCTTCAATGAAAAATAATTTCTCTGGGTTATTGCAGAAATGACATGTCTCTCGATTTTGGCAATTGAGTAATGGAAACTGGCAGCGATTTTAAGACATTTTTTTTTGTGAAAAATCCTTTTTAGTACGTGACATAAAAGTTCCTATGACACCAAATGTCTATCTCTTCACGGTCTTGAACTAGAATTCATTGCAAACGTGCCTTGGTGAAAATCCAGAACAATGAAAGTGATCGTATAGCGTATAGCGTCACGAAATATCAAAAATGGACCTCGGATTGGTGATCAGGGATCAAAATTGCCCCTTAGAGCAATAGGGTCCTACAGCCATATGTCAATTTTTATGTACAAAGGTAAAATGCACGATTAAAAATAATTTTTGACCACTTTTTTCATTTTAATGCAAAAAAAAATTTACAAGACAACATTTTTTCGATGGATCAACTATGGTCCCCTTGGAACGAGCTGTCAAAAAGGGCAGCAATTGGGTCCAAAAATTAAGCTTAAATTTGTGATATAATTGTTCACAACGATAACGCATATTTTTCTAAGTACAATGACCCTCTTAACGACCGCAAATGATTTAAACTGGATTTTTAATTCATTTTTTTTAAATTAACTTCACGGCCCTTCTTGACAGAAAAGGTCCTACTTGACAGGTCGTTTCCAGGGGATCATAGTTGATCCATCAAAAAAATGTTGTCTTGCCAATATTTTTTTTTTTTGCGTTAAAATAAAAAAGTGATCAGAAATGGTTTTAATCGAGTTTTATACCGATGTACAAATTGACATAAGGCTTTAGTACCCAATTGACTGAAAATTATAAACGTTTAAATATTTTTGTATTTGACATAATACACAGTGGACTCTCTGGCTGTCGATCTTCTCGCTATCAATAATGCTCCATAAAATTTTCAGTACCTTTAAATAGATTACTTTGTTTTTTCGTTCTATAATTTGATAACTTATGCTCTCGATGGTCTCTTCAATATCGACAACGAGAGAGTCCACTGTAATATTGAAATCTAGAATTGCTTCATAAAGCCGAACCTCAAAACGAAAATACTAGAAATGACGAAAACCTAATATTCCATAATACAAACATTTAAAAACCAGAAATTTAAAAAGCGTCGAAAATTATAAACTCAAAAAATTTAAACTTGAAAGATACAAATATTAAATTATTAAGAAATTTAAAAAAAGTATTACACCAGAACCAGAAAATTAAAATTTTATAACAAATTTTTTAATAAGAAATTCATAAATTGAAAAAATAATACACACATCGAATTCAAATAAAAATTTTAATCGGAAATTAAAAAATCTAGAAGTTTCAAATTTTGAAATTATATTTTTTTAATTCAACAATTAATAATTTTAAAATAAAAAAAATAAAAAATTTAATCAGAAAGCAAAAAAATTAAACAAAATAAGAAACACTCAAAAAACTAGAAATTAAAAAAAGCGTCAAAAATTTTATACTTGAAAGATAAAAATCTGGAGATTTTTTTTAAAAAAAAAGGTCCAATAAACCAAATTTGTAGTTTTTCCTTTTTAGGTGTTTTTTAATACCCCTGACTCAAGGCGGTTTAAAAAAATCCAAAAATCAAAAACTGGAAATTTGGTTTATTGGACCTTTAAAAAAAACTCCAGAAATATTTAATTATCAAGAAACTTTGAAAATTAGGAATTAAAAAATCAAGAATCACAAAAACTAAAACATGAAAACAATTTTTTTAAATGAGAAACTCACAAATTGAAAAAAAATACGCTCATCGAATTCAAATGAAAATTTTAATCAGAAATTCTAAAAACTCAAATATATTTTGAAGTTTATGTCCCTCGACTCTGACCAAAGTTAGGGGGAACTTCTATTTTCATGGAAATTTTGAAGTTTTTTGGAAAAATATTTTTTTGCCCCCTGATGTTTACCAATTTTGACCAATTTTGAACAAGATAAAAAAACAACAATTTCAATGTTTAAAATTCTAAAATCTTAAAATTGAAAAGAAAATGCAAAATAAATATCAAAAATTCTAGGGATTTGAAAATTAAAAAAAAAACAGACTTTAATGAAAGAATAACAAAATTCAAAAATTGAAAAAAATAATTTAAAACTACAAAAAATACGAAATTTATAAATAGAAATATAAAAGAATGAAATATCAAGAGAAAATTTGATTTAAAAATTCTGAAAAACTGGATTGTCTATTTTTTATTATTATATTATAAACCAAAAATTAATGATTTAAAATTTAAATACAGTCCAGACTCAATTATCCGAAGTCTCGATTATCCGAAGGTTTGTATGGGTCTTGGAATAATCGAATCACGAACAAATTTTTTTTTGTGTTTTTTATTTTTTTATTTTTAACATCAACATTGAGTTCTGGGACTCTATTTTTGTCAAATTTAAATAGTTGATTGCCTGTTAAATTACAAAATGCATTCTTTCGATAGTTGATCGCCGCCAATTTGGCCGCCATCTTTGATTTAAAAATTCTAATTTTTTTTAGAGTGTTTTAGAAGTTATACTTAAACTTGACAATCAAAAATAAAACAACAGATTTTTTTTCGTGATTCCTTATCTGAAGTTTCGATTACCCGAAGTGAAATTTTGCCGAGGCCTTCGGATAATCGAGTCTGGACTGTACTCAAAAAAAAAAATTCTAAATTATTTATAAAAAATGTATCGGAAATTAAAAATAAAGTTTGAAAATTCCAAAATATGTAAAATAAAAATCTAAAATTCATCAATTATATTCAAATTCCGTGTCACTCTTGACCCCAGGCCAAGGGGTAGGACAGAGAGTAACTGAGTGACTCAATTTCTCACAATGACTCAATGTTACTCAAAGTTACTCAATTTTCCTCTACAACGATTTTTAGTCAGGTTACGGAATATTTGAATACGTATAGATTGACAGATGAGCGTGACAATCAGGATAGAAAATTTTTCTGGTTACGGTGCTGCCCAATTCCTCAAATTTAGTGCCGATTTCGGAGCAAAAGGAACCTTTCCAGGAGGTTTATCGGAAGGCCATTTACTATTAAGGCCTGGAGGATATACTACTGTCGATGTGTTGACCAAGTTTAGACTCCTTTGTGGCCGTTAAGCGTAACCGTTCCGGCCAAGTGTTGACCTCTTGCCAGTTACAAGTGACCCCAGCACTGGTCCGCTGCGACAATTTCAGGCTGCGAGACCGCTGCAGGAACAAAACGGTTCCATCGGTTGACTCTTTATAAATACCACTGTCGCAGCCGTCGGAACGGTCTCAGCTGAAAAATTGTGTGGTTCAAACCAAATATTTTAAATTTCGGAGCCAGCGGCCGGTGGAGATTTTGGCCACGTTGACGTCCATGGCGCTGGAATCTGCCACAAACTCGATTCGTGTTTGTGCTATCAGTCACTGCCGCTAATGACGCTGATACTCATGAAAACTTAGTTTAATTTTGAGTTTTTCTACTGACGCGAAATCCGAAATGTTTGGCACAGGGCCCAATTTTCTTCAATAAAATAAATACAACTTTCATATTCATATACCAATTTCCCCGTTTCCTCCTTCGTTTCAATGATTCTCCTAATGTGGCAACCAAAACTTTCCTCCGTAAAAAAGCCTGCCTTAGCATCCGTCGAAGCAAACGGATTATAAAGAGAGAAAGAGATTCTATTGATGACCATCGCATCGAAGACCAGCCGATCGTTCAACACCGTCCTTTGCGCGCCTCCTCAAAATCCACCGGTTGCTTGCCACACAATCCGATGGTCTGGGTTTCGCATCGTTCCAGATGGTGGCCGAGATGGTGCACCGGTGACAGATGGTGGCACCGGTGACGGCCGGCACGGCAGCAACAGCCGCAGACAGATCGGCTTCAACCCGCCTGAATTGCCGGAATCGGCTAGTCGGTGTCGATGTTTCCTTGGTGGCCTCTAGCAAAGCAGTCTGATCCTTCTCCGGGTCATGGTAGAAAATAGATTGGGCATCAGAACCAGAATTTTTCGGTCGCTTATTTGTCTCGTTTACTTATTAAATTTATTTAGTACTTTTTCCGCCGATTATTTTTCTGCATTTGTCAACGTCGATCGTCATCGCTGTCAAATGTCAGTGTCAAAATCCGTTACGTAGTTCGTGAAGATTAGGAAATTCTGAGTAACTCGAGTGGCTCAATTTGACTCAAAATTATTCAAAATTTCTCAAATTCACTCACTGTCCTACCCCTTGCCCCAGGCTCGAAACTTCCAACACAAACAAAAGCTGCGAACCGGAGATTGGCCGTGACGTTTTGGAATTTTGACAGTCTAGAATGATGAGACATGATGTTTAGCTGAAAACTCTTGCTGAAAAACTTGGAATTGTTGGCAAAATATTGTAAATTCGAAAGATATTTTTTTCTCTAGCAACTTATTTTGCAAAGTTTTATGTATTGAGCACCGGATTCGAGTGGCCGAAATTACAGTTCTCCCATAAGGAATACATTGTAGAAAAAGCAAAAACTGCTCGAATGGAAGTTTTCCAGTGTCACACCATGGCAATGGAGCATTTCCATTCGAGCAGTTTTTGCTTTTTTCGACAATGTATTTTTTATGGAGCGAACTGTCAAAAACTGCTCGACTGCGGGTGCTCCATTGCTCCGAAAGTACCTTTTTAACATTTTAAAATTTGGAACATTTCAATCTTTTCGTGTTTTAAATTCGTTAATGTGATTGAGAGCTGTCAAAAGCTTGAAACCACGTGCTCAAAAATCGTCGAACATTGGGGTTGAAATTTTAACATCAGTTTGACAACTGGTTTTAACCTTTCAGTGCTTTTTTTAAATTTGGATACTTTTGAATTAGCGAGCATGCGAATTAGAGGATATTTGAAATAGCGAACTTCGAATTGACGAATCCGCTATTTATGTGCAGATTTTAGTACAATTATATATATCTTCAATTTACAAATAGATAATAATAATTTGATTTAAAACAAAACAAAATGCTAAATCCATGAAAAATTAGCCAACCCGCTCTAATCGCATCCCAATCCTTCTATCTAATCTCCCACTCAAACAAAGCCCAATCAACAACCCAACCCCGCTCACTCACCGCCACCTCCCCGCCGTTCTCCAGCCACTGGCACACGTCCTCCAGTGCCATCTCGGCGCAGTGCTGCCGGATGGCCATCGCCTTCTCGTTGTCGGGCCGGAAAAACTCGTGGCTGCGGTACGCGTCGGTCGCGTGCCGCCGGTACTCGCCCAGGTTGAACACCTTCGTGTTGATGCCGATCCAGTTCAGGTAGCGCGACAGCTTCTTCGAGATGTAGGTTTTCCCGCGCGCTGGCAACCCGACCATCGCGATGACATGTGGACTGTTTACATAGTTGGCACGCTCCCCTGGTGTGAGAGAGGGAGAGGATGAGAGAGAGAGAGAGAGAGAGGGAGAGAGTGGATAACAAATTTGCGAGAAAGTGAGAGAAGCGAATGTCTTCTTTTTAATATTTTTATCGGGGTTTTTGTATCGATTAATGGGAATTGCATTTTTTAGTGTGGAAATCAGGTTTTTTGTTGCTGAAATCAACTTGAATCAGCTTAAATTCCATACCATTACCAAAAGTTTCCTTGTTCAGGAACTTCCAACCGAGCGACTTCATGTTATCGCCAGATTTATCTTCGGCCGCCGCCATTGCTTGCTTGGATGAGCGAGTATTTTATCAAAATTGTCGCGATTCAGTACACCGGATTACACCTTAACGAGACCCTTGAAACTGAGTAGGCCGTCTGATGCTTGATTCCTGACCAGCACCTGATGTAGTCGTGGCCTGCTGGGATGGCTGTCGACCTGCGGGTTCAGTACGTAATCACACCCCGCGCTGCCTGTTATGACTATTTATGGCAGTAAAAGCAATTATTTTCTTTATTCCACGCTTATCAGTGCCAATAAGTTTACTTCAAAAGTACGATTTTATAGTGAAGGTGCACTTTTAAATTAGTATCACAAGGTTGTTTCACAGAACTAAGGACTTTTCCTACGATTTATGCTATTCCAATTATTACTTCCGTATTTCTAAAACACGTAAACTTGCTAAATTTGTTTCTATTTTGCACGATTTATAAGTACGGAAAAAACTGAACGCCACGCCAGGGGAATATATTCGGGACGTGTATCAACTCTTGCGGCGAAAGAGAGAATGGCAACCTGGCCACACCAACCGGAGAGACTGGTTCCGCGGGGGGACAGACCCTCAATAACGACCCACTTTCACTTTAACATTACTTGCTCAGAAGACAGATTCCCCTTAACAAGTTCAAATTTGACCTGAACGCCCAAAAAGACACAAATTACGTTATTTACGACCCACCCCCCCGCTTCGATAGGGGCCTTTCTTCATCGTCATCATCTTCGTCATTATCCGCGTTGTACCGTGCAGGGGGAAAAGACTTCGCGATTCTGATACAGCTATGATTATAAAAAGAATAAGAGTGCGGGAGAGTACCAACACCATAGTGGCAACCAAAAGAGAAAGAGAGAGAGCGAAACACGTGCAAAACAAATTTGTTTACGAGTGTTGCCGTGGTATTGATGAAGGCTTGTAGTACGGCGAACCGAGCAACAGATGGCAGCAGTGGTAAAAGATGCGAGGTTACCAGACATTTTTGTTTGTTGTCAGTTTCACCTTAATCACTTTTGTGTCACTTTCACCTTAATGAATTTTAGTATACTTTTAAATTTATTATTTCTTGAAATTCAAACACAGGAAATCTACTACAATGTAGCAAAATCAGACCAGAGGACACACCCCCAGCTACCGACACCTTAAATAGAACATGAAAAGGTTCAATGGCAGAGACCAATAAAAGGAAAATTGCATACAATCACGAGTTGATGAATAGAGTGGTACGAGTTGCACACCACGTGCACGTCATGAGTTACGATGATTGGTTGCTCGTGCTTTGCACTGCACATTGTGCACTGCTCCGGTCTAGGTAATTATTATTAATCAATCTGAACAGAAGAAGTCAACTATCAACTCAAAGAAGAAGTGGATAGCGATTTTAAGTTTGCATTTTTCGTTTTAAATTTAATATATATTTCAATAATTGAATTTATAGTTCCTCACCACAAGTTTATTACGAGCTTAATCAGTCACACAAGCAGATGGTTCAGGGATGAAATCCCAGTCGGTCGTTTTCGAAAATTACACTTGAGGATTTAACATCGAATATGAACAAAAAACGACTCAGGTGGGATCCGAACTCGAACCATTGGAATAGTGGTCTGGGCGTTAACCATTCGGCCATAATGAGTAGGGCTAGTGATTTTTCACGGCAAAAAAATCGAAATAACGCGGCATGTTAGTTTTTGAAACCATGGATTTCACGGCAATTTCACGGCACTCTAAAATCTGCTTAAAATAAACATAAAAATACTTTGTTTATGCATAATTATCTACAGAAAAGTGTCTAAAAAGTTAAGCAGTAGTTCAAGATACAAATAAAACCACCTCACACATATTATTCAATTTCAAAAAAAAAATTGAAATTATGCAGCATTTGCGTCAGCTAAATTATGATTCAGCTATTTTAATTTTACTGAGATTTTAGAAATTGATTTTGCTAAAAAATCTTTAAATCGAAGCAAAACTCAAAAGTAGAATCAGCAAAAAAATGTTATAAAAAATACGTTTGTTTTCATAAATTTCAGCAAAAGATATTTTTTGCATTCAAACAAAGATCAGGAAAATTTCATTTGTAGCATTTATTTACATTTATTGATATTTCCAGAAAATTATGATACCATACAAAATGCAAAGTAAATTTTATTTCAACCTGTTCATATATAACCAAATATAAAAATTCTCTTCTCTTCAAGATATAAAATAGCTATTTTTTTAACTTTTTCTTTTACTGTAGTTTTCAATAACGTTATTTTACATTTTTTTTGAATTTTGCGAAGTCAAAAAAAATTGCTAGAAATTTTCAATTAATTATCTGTACATCAAAGAATATTGTAATGAACTATATTTTCAAAAAAAAATCTAAACATGCCTTGCATTTTTGTTTAATTTTGGAACTTGTAAAGCGTACGAATAAAAAAATCAATGCTTTATTGCTCTGAAAAGTAATTTTTCTAATAACTATATCAAATTTCGCGGCATTTCACGGTATTTACGAAATTTCACGGCCAGGGGCGAATTTCACGGATTACGCGGCTTCCGCGAAATTGCGAAAAATCACTAGCCCTAATAATGAGGTTTACTCTCTAGAAGTGAATTTATCTGAAGTTATCCAGGTTTTTAAGCGAAGATGGCGTTCGAAATGGTGCACGTTCGAAATGTCAAAATCGCGCAGTAGCACCAACATTAGAAAAATGTGGCTGTCATGCCATGGTACACATTTTTCGTAATGTTGGTATCACCGCGTGATTTTGACATTTCGGGCGTTCATCATTCGAACGCCATTTTCGTTTAAAAACCTGGATAATCTTCTTTTCAATCACTTACACGTATGTTTTAATAGTGTGCGTCAACGTCGTGTAAAAAGTCGTCAATTAATTTGACTGTGTCACACTAACAGGGTGCAAACGAAAACGTGTCAAACCACCAGGCATTAAGTGTACCACACTTGTTTCATCAAATTGACATTTGAACGATAAAGCGGCCAGGCCTACTGCTTGAAGTTTACCGCAGAGGTTTTTCGTTGAGTTGGGTTGTGTTTGTGCACGGAGTGTTAAAAATCAACACGGTTTTGAATCTTCATTAAAAAAAGAAATGTGGAGTAACAGCACCGCACCATACACTTGAGTGTTGATTAACATTAGTAATTGTTAGTTTTCTGCAGCGTATGGGTCCCAGGATCAACAATAACCAAATAAATAACACCATCCACTTGTCGCCCGTCGGAAACCGGAATCCTAAACAAATAGACCCTTCCACAACATCCACCCAAACACGTCGCTAATCGATCAGGCAATTATGATGTCCACCATCGCAAGCAACAATTGGAACAAAATCGTCTGGCCTGATAGCTTTTGATAGCCAAGGGCGGTTGATGAACTCATCCAGGGTCAGATTTTTACGAGCACGAAAAATATAAGTGAACTATGAACCATTCTTGTGTTGAAAACTATTCTTCAATCATAGTAAGCCAGGAAATATAAGTCTTCAAGATGAGTTCCCGGCCTCTCACGGGGGTCACTCATCCGCATTGGCCACTATCAGTTCCGTGATAGCTTTGTTGTTATCAGGGCCTGCTACGCAGGCAAAGATGTTTGTTTTTGCGTGACGGCGTTCTAAATGATGTTTTGTTTTGACCAATGCCGCGATCGGTGTGTGTGTGCGTGTTTTATCGTCCTAGAGAAAAATCTTTTCGTTTGGGTTGAGCATTCCGTTCATTGCCCCCCTTACTCATTTAGCAAAAGTTGATCGAATCGGAAGCCATAAATGAGGGGAACATTTCGTCTAATTAGTTTCCACATACGCGCGGTGCTAATTAGTATCAGCGAGGAAACCCTTGATATAGGCAATTTATGTTGTAGTTTTATTACAAGCAGAATAGAGACATTTGAAAATAATACACTATTTGTTCTAAGAGAAAAAGTCCCTCAAATTTGCAGTC
The DNA here is from genome assembly GCF_015732765.1 of Culex quinquefasciatus. NCBI lineage: Eukaryota > Metazoa > Arthropoda > Insecta > Diptera > Culicidae > Culex > Culex quinquefasciatus. Next base: position 29,681,772 of record NC_051862.1, on the reverse strand, counting down.
AAACGATGGACGGATTCAGCAAAAAATCGTTTAATTCAAAAATGTTCCTTTGAGATTTATGGAGATGTTTTCGACCCCTTGAAAATTTGAGATGATTCCGTCCAAATTAAATCGATGATTCTGATAAATCTACCATCAGTGTTATTACAATTTTAAAATGTTATGTTTCTCTCTTGCTGCCAATATACAATTTGAGAAAAATAAATAAATTTGCGAAAACTAACTAATTGAAACATCAACATGCCAACTATTAATCCAACAACTCGGATTAGCCACACAAAGCTGCCATAGCGTGCCATGATGACCGCCATCAGTCATGGCCTGTCTGATTGCACGACACTGATATGAATTGACACCCTCATTCGATGCTGTTGTTGATTGTGATGACTATTCCACTAAGCCAGCAAAAAGCGCCTACTACGATATCATCCCCCCCTTCCCCGTAATTCCTGTAGACATAACAGTGTTCAGTTTGTTATGGTGCACTTTTTCCCGAGAACGCTCTGCATCCATCAATCTAATTTTCCCTGGCTTCACCGTTGATATATAGGTTAGGTTAGGTTAGGTTGGGCCACGCCACCAAGAGTGTAGAAACGTGACAAACAGGACCGCGTAATGTCAACCTTGAATACTGCAACCCACTTGCCTTCCCTGTCTCACCGTTTTCCTCTCATTTTTCCTTTTCCCCCTTATTGAACGGCGATTTGTTGAAGGGGAGTGTGGGGTTGGGTGGATCATATGAAAACAATTTCATGAATCATTTATAATTAGCTTCCGATTAGCACCAATACACTCAGATCATCAAAAAAAAAAAAAACAATGTGGTTAAAATGTAGGTGGAGAACTGTCACGGGGTGAGCGAGACTGGCGGGAATCCGATTATGGTTGGACGCCACCCACCAACGGCTGGCTTGTGGGAACTGAGCTCGGCAAGTTCAGGGTTAAAAATAGCATTATCTGCAAACAAAATTGGCCCCACACTTTGTACCGAACCGACGGAACAGTTGTTCAGCGCGCGGACGTGCAACGGCAGGAATTGCGATAAACGCAATAATAATCGCACTAATACAAGTGGGTCGATGCAGGTTTTGCACTTGCTTGAATTGGTATTATTATGTTACCTGTGAAATCGCAAAATTAAATCTTTTTTTTATAGGTCCTATAAACATATGAAACACAAAAGCTTATAGGAACTTTTCCAAAAAACTTTAGAAATGGAAAACAAGCTTCCTAAATATTAGGGAGGTTCACGATAAGTGTGTTAAATAAAATCTAACTTTTCAGGATTTATTTTTCATTTTTTTTCGCTTCTAGGAAGTAGCCAATCCAAGCATCCTTATTTCGAACCACACTATGTTTTACCCAAGCCAAACGACCTTTTTATTTGGTCTCAATTAGAATTAAGTTATATTTTTTCTTCTTCCATGACCCTAAAAATTATCAAGGTGTACAAATTTTGGAGAAAATGTGTAGTGGCTATCGTGCATGTAAAAATCCATCAATTGAATAAGGTAATAACAAGAAAATAAGGTAACCCACTTTACATCCTGTTAAACTATATGACTATCCTTAATCCGTTGAATTCAGCTGTCAAGTAATAGGTGATTGACACATCACACATCTAATCATTACCTGAAGTGAGACTAATCACTCAAGCCCGTGGCGACAATAACCCGGACTTAAATTGATTTCTTAGTCACGAAACCGGACCAAATATAATCGTTTTGTTTACATCATTTTTTCTACATCTTTAAATTGCAGTGAACGAGTTTGAACAAAACAAATTAATAGCATTTTTACAATAACAAAAAAATATTTGAAAAAAAAAAACAAGGAAATTGTAAATCTCAAATATTGTAAATGAATGTGTCCAAAACGTCTCAAAACAACTCGCCGCAGCCTACTTTTAGGATTTACTTAAAACGCTTTCAAACTTGAAACGACGCCTTCTATGACGACACACATAAATCTAGAGTACTTTTTCAAAAGGTCCTATGCGCCAAAAGTAAACAAACTGAGTTATACAATGCATGACGTTCTGCATATCCGAAACTACACTATCCTCAAACCCGATTTCTTCTAAGTATTTAATTTTTAAAATTATTAGCGAAATGCAAAATAACCTATGAGCATTCTCTTAAATTTTCATACAAAATAATTTACGTCGTTTTACCTCTCAGTGTCCTATGTGCATTCAGTAAAATGATGCACATACGACAATAACAAATCGACCTATGTACAATTTTAAATATATTTCAATCATTATGCACATACGCTAATATAATAACGACGTATGTACGCATTTTATTGAATAATTAGAAAGTAATGATAGATTTTTTTATATCCATATATCTTTTTAAAAATAATGTTTGCCTAGGTTCCGGTTAACGTGTAGACGTCAGCTGTAAGAGAGTATGAAATGTTTCAATGCCTGACACAGCAAAGAGAAGAGCAAAATTTAACCAATGAGCTCTCTCTCCCGAATCTGGCGGATACGACTCCCAGCATGACATACCAAAACAACTCATAAAACAGCATAAAATATGTTTTTGTTTTGGTTGATAGGATCCCGGACAGATCATTGTTGTGGACTGTCTGAGTTTTTAAAGAAAAGTGTCGGAGGGCGAAGGATTGCGGCAACAAAAAAATACGGTAAGTAGGGTGGAAAATTACCGTGATTCCCAAAGATGATTCCAGGACCATGGGATCGGCTCCGAAAGGCGTCCCTGTGCAAGAGGGCGAATATTTGTTTGGCCTTTCGGGTTGGGTTTGCCGGTACCGTGGCCATTATTTGGCTTTCCGGATGGGTTTTCTTGGTTCCGTGGCTATCTGGAAGGTGTCCCTGTCCAAAAGGGAGGATGCTTTTTGGCCGCCCGGATAGATTTTGTCTGTTCCGTGGCCATCCGGATGGCTAAAAAGCATCATCCCTCTTGCACAGAGAAGCCATCCGGATGGCCACGAAACCGACCAAAAAACATCCGGAAGGCCAGAAAACATCCCACCTTTTGGCCAGGGACGACTTCGGATGGCCACGGTACCGGTTAACACATTTCAGGAGGGAAATGTTATGCTGTTAAATTTAATAAACCTTAACCTTAAACTACTTTTTCATCACCCGCAGCACTGCTTTACGGTACCTGGTCCCCCGACAACGACCAACCAAGCGGCGGCGGACGTGGTACGGAGGACGCTTCTAAAAAAAAAAAAACGAAAACGAAACTATTGGCACTACGCCCCCCGGGGCATGGCCTTCCTCTAACGTAGGATTTCTGCTCCAGCGCCTCTGACGAGACAGGAGAAACCGGGACCGACGTTTTACTTCACCATCCGATAGAAGCTCAGTGGATAAGGCGGGAATCGAACCCGCGTCTCATAGCATCATCGGGATCGGCAGCCGAAGCCGCTACCCCTGCGCCACGAGACCCACGGACGCTTCTAGAAACCTTAAAAAAGAGCACGCCATCCGCTTCGTGGTCATGGTCTGTCAGAGAACCTCAAGACGAACGTCGAGTACATTAAGATTGCCGGAACCCGGGCGGATCGGCTATCAACAACTTCGCCAACGGCAAACTCATAATTACGCACGCAGATGCAGGTCGTCTGGGCCGCTTGGGACAACGTGTCCGAAAATCTAAAAATGCACGAGTTGCTGAGACTAGTGTTTCTGAGGCCACCGGAGTGGGCGGAAACATAGAGGTTGCGGCGGTTAAGGGGTTACATACATGTAGAAAATCACAAAATGTCATATTACAGATTTTTTTTTGAATCCACTAAAAGATGATCAGGAATATTTTTTTCTGTGTATATTTCGGCAGTGATACAACCAAATGTCTTCAAATATGTTTTGATAATAGATGAAAATGTGTATTTTAATGCCCTGATAACAGTTTTTTAATAAAATTAAGTGTGTGCTCACACCAACCTCTGACTTTTTTTTTATCGATTTACATGTATGTAACAAAGGCTCTGCAGAAGCGCTCCGATCACGACGTGTTGTTCCTGACTACGCAGGGTATCGTCCAGCTGGAGCAGCGTCACCGTAACGGAATACGCGGTCGCATGGCGGCCGTGCACGATCTGTCAGTACTACGCCGTGGTTTTCAGTTCCAGCATGGACACTACGACAAGTGCGTCGCGGCTTCGTCGTCGTGATGATCTTTTCTCACAGCCAGCCATAAACGAACTGGTTTTACGGAGGAATTGGCTGCTAATCTGAGCGAACTTACCTCGCTGAAGAATCGCTTGTGACTCTTCGCGCTCGACAGGTCCTAATAGCTGCTCATCAGCCAGCTTAAGAACTACGTCGCACGAAAACCTGCAGTGGTTGATCTTTTCAGACGTTTCCATCTTGGATATTCCGCACTACCTTTCGACCTTTCTACGACTACTCGTTTCTACCTTTCTTATCGTGCAGTCTGCAATGCAATGCTGGATTACGTCCATTGGGCGTACTCGTCCTATGATTTGACCTGCCTGCAGCATCTGGAGCTGTCCGGCAAAGTCCCGCTGATGAACTGCCAACAGCACGTTACGAGTGTTTTTCTTCTGTGCGTCTGTTTTTTTGTGACCCGATGTTTTCCGTTTTTCCAGACTCCTCCCAAACGGTATCAAGTCGGCAACCTAACCGACTCGTTCATGGCCCTGACAGTTTAGCGGCGTTCGATTCATACGAGCACTTTACCCAGTACTCGGATGAGATCCTGGACTTGCTCGGGGACATGACTTCGAGGCGCGCGATTCGGACCGCCGCATAAGCATCTCGATCAACGCAATTGATTCCAGTGCGACTTGCACTCTTCAAGTCCCAAGCTGACCTCACCCCTCGGCCAAGCAACAGCCGTAGAACCCGTTCGGAGATGCAACCCCTGAGATCGGAATAATTCTTTGGCGAAGAGCAAGGTTCTCAGGGCCGCTCCTGAATCAACATCTTGCATCCTTCGTTAGGCCGTAGGCGTCATCCATAAAGTACGTCACGCTCTAAGGGGGTGGAGAGTTGTCGCAAGTGTGACAAGGGAGAGGGGGACGTGAGACTGTGACGTGATAATCGGACATGGTAATAATCCGTGACGTGGTAATCACTTTGGCATAAAAGTTGTGCGCATGCAGTGCTGCTGGGGGGCTATCGGAACACTTGTTTATAAGTGTTAAATAATATGTTTACACTACTTGGGCCAAAAACTTTCAAAAACGAAAGATTAAAAAATGTATTATGTGCGCTCACAGCTCGATAGGCGGATAAGACAATTTACCATGTCAAATTATCCTATGCGCCAAAGTAAACAATATTGATTGTTTACATTGGCGCATTGGTTAATTTGGCATCGTAAATTATCCTACCCGCCACCCATCTGACAGAATGCTCATTGGTAAATAACGGCTTCTCTCTCCTCTCACGCGCTGGAGGCATTGAAATATTTCATGCTCTTCATCAGCTGATGCCTACACGTTGCGAGAGGGTTGGAAATACATTATTATTACAAAAATTTAGTTTTTGTTTAAATCGAGATTTAAATTTTATTTGATAAAGTTTTATGTGCAATGCCACATGAATATAGTCCAATGCCAATGTCTTATGTGCAAAAATTGTTCTATGAAACGTGTCCTATGTGCACTCACAGGTTGTATGAACCAAATTGCGTCAGAACTAAGCGTAATCTTGTCTTTTATATAATCCCGAGATGTACACTTGAAAAGCATTACTCTAGACCCATTTGGGCGTTTTCAGAATCGAAAAATACCCAAACGTGTTTGAATGGGATTTAAAAATGTGCACCGAAACTTTATCATCAAATTTCTCAGATTGAGGTTTTTGCACATAGGACCTTTTGAAAAAGTACTCTAGAAATCTACATTTCTGTCTGTTGCGTGCAACGACGACGTCGCAATTTCATCTGTCACACTTGATTTTCTGCGCGGCTTGAAGATGCGCGTAATACTGTTCGGTGAATGAATGATTCGGACGCCGGGACCAATCAGTCAATGAATTAGTGATCACACTCACTGTTGAGTGTTTTTTTTTTGCTGGCGCTGCTTGACGAGCGTCGCGACGCTTCTCTGACAATCGAAAAAAAATTGAGTCACAACAGAAATAACAATTACTTAACATATTTCTTTGAAGGGAGACATTACAAAGTTTTTCCGTGTAATATTTTGTTGATGAACTTATTCATTTGACATTTTTTTACAGCATTTTTTCAATTGTCTGTGATTGATAATCGTCACGTTTCCACCTTGCGCACTCACCGGAAATAGATTTGTACACCCTCAGTTGCATGTGTTTTTCTTTTGTGTTGAAATGTGTGGGAGTTTATGAAAATGTGACACACACAAAGTGAAAAAGCGAGAATACATTTCACTGTGTTCACTGAACCCAGTTTTTTTTTTGTATTTTGGTTTGTTTGAGCAACTGGGACGACCTTCGTAGGTGGCTTGGCGCATAGTAACCGACAAGAAAAGTTGCGGATCTTTTTCAATGACCGTGCGTTTCCACTCTTTATTAATTTATTGTTTTGATTTTCGTTCCGTGCGATTTGAGTTTTCAACAAGGAATTTGTCACATGATACATTTTAACATAATCACAAGCCACATTTTTTTTTTAATTCTAAATATATGTTACAACCTTTATAAAAAAAAGTTTTTGAAAAAAATTACGATTCGTGGTAAACCCCCTTATTAAAAATCATCAAATAACACAACTAACCGAAATGAAATTCTCAGGAAAGCGAAAGTTCCCGCAAATAATTCCGACTAATCTGGAAGAAAGTTATTGTCATTTCCAAGATTAGACCAAAATAAAGGCCACGTCCGTTGTCATCAAGCTTGCAAATCTGCCTTTACTTATTTTTGTTTTCAATTTTTCCCCAGGCCACTGATAGTGGCGCGACCTCCAGCACTCACAATCAGGCGGGGGAAAGAATTATCTGTGTTTGGTAACATTATAACAAACTATAAACAATCTCAGGCGAGGCGCTCGGATGATGCACTTACTCTAGATTTGTGTTTGTTTCTTTTTTTCTTAGTTTAGTGACACATCACATACGCCAACTTGCTGATGATAATGGAGGCAATGACGTACGAGCGGGCGCGCGCGCAGATTTAGTAACGCAAAACTCATTCCTGCGCCGCCGCAAACGACGGCTTTTGACGATGTGCGCCTTATCAAGTTACGTTTGAATTGTTTGTTTGGAGTGTGTCTAATACTGTTGTTATGTTAAGGCGCTGGATTTTTTTTTCCAAATCAATTTAATTCAATAGTAAGGTAACCAAAAAAATTACAAAAAGAAGAATGTCACTATTTCATAAAAATATTGTCATGATACCAAAGTTCTCCATCGAAATGATTTCTCAGTACATTTTTCTGGAGGCGCATGGTGATTTATGTTCAAGTGATGTACCGAATTCAAATAATTTTGTTCACAAATCATATCTCGAAATCCTGTTAGTAATGGATACCTAGAGTTTTTTTTATAGGACACTATTGTCTTTCATAGGACCTAATCAAAAAAAACTCTAGATATTCTTCATTTTTAGATATGTTACGTAAAACATCATGAAAAATGATAGAAAAATATTGTTAGCTATGAGTTCAAAGTTTGCAATTGATCTGTAAGTGTGTTCAGGTATGTTTTGACAATGTATTGGTGTTTGTATTAAAAGCTCAATCGTTCACCTTTCATCATTTGAAACATGGCGAGCTGAAATTGGTTCAGCCATCCCGGAGATAATTACTTTTTAAAAGATGAGGATTTCGCAAAAATCGCTTTAATTTTTTTTTTGACCACCCTATTTCGGACAGAACCACCTTAATCGTTAAGCAAAAAAGAGTCTAATTATTTTGGCCAAGGAACTCCGATGCCAAATTTGAGCCAATTCGGAGCAGTAGTAGTAAAACTGTAATTATTATCTATGAGGCAAGTTTGGAGTGTTTTGCCTTCCTCACTGAGGTAAGGCTATAATCCTGCTCTAAAAATGAACTTTTTATTAAAAGCTCGAAGACCCACCTTCATGTATACATATCGACTCAGAATCGAAAACTGAACAAATGTCTGTGTGTGTGTATGTGTGTGTGTGTGTATGTATGTATGTGTTCAAAACTCTTGCCAAGTTTTCTCGGCACTGGCTGAACCGATTTTGATCGAATCAGTTGCATTCGACTTGGTTTAGGGTCCCATACATCGCTATTGAATTGTTTGAAGTTTCGATAAGTAGTTCAAAAGTTATGTATAAAAATGTGTTTTCACATATATCCGGATCTCAACTATATGCATGTAAACGATGTCCGGATCCATCATCCAACCCATCGTTGGTTAGGTAATCAAAAGACCTTTCCAACAAGTCTACAACATTGAAGATCTGGCAACCCTGTCTCGAGTTATGACCACTTAAGTGATATTTATGTACTTTTTTGAAGCCGGATCTCACTTAAATGCATGTAAACGATGTCCGGATCCATCATCCGATCCATCGTTGGTTAGGTAATCAAGAGACTTTTCCAACAAGTCCACATAATTGAAGATCTGGCAACCCTGTCCCGAGTTATGACAACTTAAGTTATATCTGTGTACTTATTTTTCTGGACCTAAAAAAATAGCTTAAATATGTGTCCAAACCACTCATATTACCCATTGTTGGTAAAAAGTGAGGAAGGCATCAACCACATAGGTGGATTAAGTTAGTTTTTGAAATAATTTTTTGTAAATTTTGATTTTTTTTAATTCATGATGAAAAATAATTTTGGTTTAGTGATTGTGTCAATCATTTTGAAACAAGAGTTACTTTTTGAATGGGCTAAAACATACATTTTTGACATTTTCAAATGCTAGGTCTGATTTTGAAAATTCGTTTTTTTTATTAACAAAAGCAGACAATTTAACAAAAGTTTAATTTTTTAACATTGAAAAACATCAAAATAGTTTCCAATGTATCACAAGTTGAAATATGAGGGATAGCTAGATGACACTGAGAAAAACTAATTTTCACAGAATTTAAACATAAGGCGTCATCCATAAAGTTTGTCACGCTCTAGGGGGACGGGGGTCTGAGAAAGTGTGACATTGCGTGTTATAAGTATAGGGAAAGCGTGACAAAGGGGGAGGGGAGATAAATTTTGGCTGATTTTAGCGTGACGTACTTTATGGATGAAGCCTAAGAGGCAACCTCCTATCAACCAGCAGTCCGATCAACAAAGTAAAAAAATGAAAATAGCGGGTAATTTTAACAGCTTTTTGAGTACACTGTTTGCAGGGATGATTAACACATATTTTTAAGCTGTAAAAACAAAACAAAATACCTTGAGTTGAGTATAAATAGTGGTGAAACTAGATTTCTAGACACTTAGAAAAATATATTTAATATTTTTAAACCTATTTAATACTTAAAGTTGAAGTAATAAAAATAAAAATAAATCATAAAACTTTTTTTGTTGCATATTTTCCTTTTTTTTCAAATAAGTCCTTATTATAACGTATAACTTTGCCAATAAATCGATCAGAAAATCCCTTCTCAAAATACAGATTTTTAAATATTCATTGTTCATTCTGTTCATGTTCATTTTGTATGACCAGCCCACAAAATTTTATGAAGCCTAGTATGAACAAACTAATAATGCAAAATGGATTCTTTTGACTTATGAATACAATTTTGGCTGTGTTTTCACAATCATTTCCTATATTTTAAGTAAAAAAGCATGCAGACTCTGCCTCTATTCTTTTTTTTTTTACTATTTATAAGATAATTCTATTGCAAAAAATGAGAAAAACATGCTAAAAATAGAAACATGAAAAAAATTGAAAGGCAAAATATAATGGCAGGAGGTGGTCTGCCGTTTTACGGCAATATGATGTATACGCCATTTTGGGCATTTTCAATTTTATTGTACAGTCTGTTAAAGAATCTTAAAAGCTACCTCCTAACGAAGAATTTTTCAAAAAACTGCTCTGGGGCCCATTTTATTAAGCAAACAAACAATGATGTATACGCCAATTTTACTCATCATGATGTATGTATACATTGAGAATTGATAGTAGTCAAATTCAATACTGTTTGAATGTTGATTTGAGGTTTTGGGACCAAATCAAGACTTGGCAATATTTTATTACATTATTTCGATTTAATTCTTAAGGGGACGTCCATTAGGCGTCATCCATAAAGTACGTCACGTTCTGAGGGAAGAGGGGGGTTTTGAGCAAGCGTGACATTGCGTGTTAAAAGCATAGAAAAATCGGGACAAAGGGGGGTGGAGTAAATTTTGGCTTATTTTAATGTGACGTACTTAATGGATGACACCTTATCCACAACCACGTAGACACTTTTTTTTGAAAATTCTAGACCCACCCACCTCCCTTGCGGACAATTGTTCATGCAAAAAATATGTTTATGGAGCGTAGACAATCGCTAAGGAAGCGTTCTTTTATTACGTAACGCAAAAAATAGGATTTTTAGACCCCCTCTCGTCCCCTCGTATCAAAATTTTCATACAAATTTTAAAAATTTCGTATGGAGCGTAACACGGCCTCTGACCCCCCCCTCCTCCACCCAACTGCGTTACGTAATAAAAGAACGCTCCCTAATGCCCTCTCCTCCTTAAAGTATCCACGTGGACAATGCATTAAGGAATCCGCTCAGCTGTCACAATAGCTGGCACAAAACATATAGCCAGCTTTGATCGAGCAATGTATACGTACATCATTGGGAAGGAAAAGTAGTGATTTTTTATTGCTATTTTTTCGGCCAAATGATGTTTGTGGTTTAAAATCGTAGAGAATAGGAAAAAACAAGAAATTTTATAGGGGCCACATTTTTATTGTACTTTTTAACAGTTTCTACAGAGCAGACCTTAAATTAGTCATTTTAAATTGAAAAAATGAACAAAAACAGAAAATCGTGTCTACAGCAAAATCACCTCAATGGCGTATACATCATATCGCCGTAAAACGGCTGTGGTAGAATAACCCAAAAACAAGAGAAGTCAAGTTTTTCGTGGAACAAAATTTGCTCAAAATTACCTCCTAAACACGAGAAAAATAACACATTTCGAAAAAAAAAACATAAAATTCAAAATATTTTTAAGAACAATTACAATTTAAAGCGATGATTTAGGTGGGGAGACAAAAACTTGGTATAAAATTTGCATTGACCTAATTTGATACCCGGGAGCGAATGACCCATAGGGTTAAAATTCCCCCAATAAAATCAACAACAACAACAACAATTTGATACCACAAAAAAATTAGAAACAATTCTCAGTTTATTAATATATGCATATTTTGCATTCAAAAGAAACAGTCTTAACACGTTGAAACTGCTTCCGCGGTTCTATACGTGTGCTGACGTCCCGATAGAGTGTGAAATCTGTCAGCGATGCAATAAAACGTAAAATGTGTTTATGATCAGTGTAGCGTTTAGCAGTAGCAACACCACACCCACTAGAGTTTCTAAACATGTTGGTAGGTATAGGTATATAGAAATTCAAACACTTGAGCACGTTTCACGATCTAAGTACACGCGTACTCGCTTCTAGAGTGATGATTGAAAAATAAATTGGATCTCTGCGTTTATATTTAATTTGGCATTATATATTAATTAAATATGTTGTAAAACTAACAAAACCAATATTTAATAAAATGAAAATCATAAAAAAAACTTGGCACAAGTTTCAATCAAGAAATTATTTGCTCGTTTCACCTCCATGCTACCATAACTAGGACTTCGTTTCAGGATGCTTACCGGTTTTCAATTCTAACGTTTGTCAGGGAAATATATTTTACGTCGCAAGCAGAAACTTTTCTTTTCAAAGATAAACAAGTGTATTTTCTATGAATTTTCCTAAATGTGACAAAATGACGTATGCTCCAAGTAGCTTCTTAACTTATTGCTTGATAATTTTTGGAAAGTTTGTACGAAAACACAACTGTTTGGCGCTTACGCCACTTTACCAAAACCATTCTGGAGCGCATCCTTGAACTTGTCGTCGGCAGCTCTGTGTGTCGAGACTTGCATCGGACGATGTGCGTTGCAGCTGCCGGGAATGGCTATTGCGCAAGCATCACTTTTCTCTCTCTTTTTCTCCGGCTTCACTGCTCCATCACAATGATTTCCATCATTTCCCAGTTGGCCCAGTTTTCATTCCTCCTCTGCTCCTATAATTTTCCTGAATTGATGGAATGGGACTTTTTTGCTTGTTCGAATGATGGGTGCTATTGGCAACAAAGAAATGCACTGATTGGATTGAGGAGGAATTTCAAATGATTTGTTAGCTAAATTTTCCATTGAGTGTAATGTTGCGAAGAAAATTCTGCACGATTTTTTTTGCCGTTCGATTTTCCGTGGAGACCGTGGAGATTTTCCCTTATCCCTTTGAAAAAGTGATGCTTCAACACTTCCCATCTTCCAAATCCCTTTCCTTGTCCCAGTGTGAAATTCGTGAAAATAACCATCTTCGAGCGAAGCGATGTTGCTCACAGTTTTCCATCGAGACTACAGAACTAATTTCCGTCGTCCTACCTATACCTATTACGTACGAATATCAGAAACGTTGACCTGAAATCTACTCCTCACCCCAGACATATTTTAAGAACGCGTCTGAAAATCGACAACCTACTGTTGTTTGAGGTTAGTTTAATTTGCAACGGCACTTTTACCATATTGGAAAATAAAAACAAAGCATCTTCCTAATTGCTTTACAAATTTTCATCATTCTACAGTAATTTTTTTGCCAGCATCTTTCAACAAATAAAATGCCTCTCGTACCATCCCCCCAAAACAAATGATAAGAAAAACGAACAGAAAACCGCTAACCGACAAACAAGAAAAAAAACTTCTAAATCACAAGCAAAAACACCGCGAAATCAGGTTCCATTCACGTGCTGGGCCCGTGTTGTGTCTCTCTTGAGATATTTTTTGTGGTAGAGCGCGAAAAATAATCGCTCAGCAAGCTGTTGCCATAGCAGCCGGACCGGACGATCAGCCGGTCCGGCTAAATGCCAACAGGTCGAGGTCGCGGCGAAATTTGTCACTTTTTCCTCTGTTTTTCTTTTTTAAAATTACATAAGAGTAATTATTAAACTTAAAAAAATATTTTGCGGTTTTCATAGGTTTTTACGTTTAAAAAAAATTTATGAATCTTAATTTTTTAAAATTTCAAATTTTAAATTTTGTTTTATATCAATGAAGGCTAAATGCTGAATTTTTAACAAGTGCTTTTTCACATTTATATTTTTTTCTAAAACTAAAAAAAAAAATTGTTAATGAGCCAAGTTGCCACTAGGATAGCGAAGAAATTTCTGTCGCTACGTTGGATGCTTGATGCGTTTTACGTCAAGTTTCTCTGGGAGCAGCGGTTTCACTGATGTTTTAGGTTTTTTTTGTATAAGTACACGTTTTATTATATCAACTGTGCCATTAATTAGCCTTAATTGGATTGTTGGCAAAGTACCTGGCAACAGCGTGGATAAAATCTGTGTGGGATGTGTTTTTTTATGAACATTTTTTTTTCATTATACAATTTATTATTTATTTTGCAAACATAAACAATACTTTTGAGAAATAAATTGATATTTAATAATATATTCTTTAAAAATAATTTATTTCAGTTTCAATAATATTATTTTGAGTTCTTCATTCAGACAGCATCAGTTCTCTAAAACAAATTAAGAGAAAAATCTAAAATCAAATATATTTTAAATAATGTTTAAAAAACAACGGCTATTTGTCCATTCGCCTTTTGTCCACTTACGACATTTTGACCATACGACCTTTTGTCCATTTGACCGTTTTAAATACTCTCTCTCTCTCTCTCTCTCTCTCTCTCTCTCTCTCTCTCTCTCTCTCTCTCTCTCTCTCTCTCTCTCAATCTCTCTCTCTGCAGCAGTCTCTCAAAAATAAAAAGATCATTAAAAAATATTGAAGACAGCGTTTAAAAAAAAATTGAAAAAAGACAGCGTTTCAAAAAAATTTTGAAAACATATCAAAGGATGATCATGAAAAAAAATGCAAACAATGGGAACTTCAATTTAGCTTTCTATTTAATGTGACTGTCAAATTTGCAACAGGGTCAAGGAAAGGGAAATGGAAGATGGGAAGGGATGATGCTCCACTTATTTCAAGTGGATAAGGGAAAATCTCCACGGTATAATAATATGATTCAAGAGGATTAATTTGATCGAATGTCTCCGCGCCGAAACAAAGCTCAGCTCAATCCAGTTTCCAGTAAATCAAAATGCTAAGAATGCTGAACTCGCGCTCATCGATGAGCTTAGCTGATTTAAATTTGCAGTCGGCCGCTTTTTTGCGCGACACTTTTTCCCCCATCCAGTTCCAGTTTTAGCGTATCAAAGTTATCGATAAAACTCTTGCGGGTTTTGCACTGAACGGCAACGTGAGTCAGCGAGCGCGTGCTAATTTGATGCCATTTTACGGCTTTAAAGAAAACATCTGCGCGCTAATCAGTCGGAAGTGTCGTGTTCCGTGCTGGGACACGTGATTTTAGGACCCCGCCAATAAAATCAATATCTTTACACGATTTTTGTTTTGTTTTGTTGCATCAAAGAGTGTCAAGTTGTTTGAGGACTTAATCTATTGCATTTGAAAGTCAATTGGTTCAACAAACTGGTTCGAGTGCTTGCATGTTGTGTACTGCATGTCAGACGGCAGCTTGTCAACATTTGCACTTTGTTTGATTTGTTGATATCGCTTTGCTTGGATCACTTGGTAAACGCATGGCATATGGCGTTTATCTCGACAAACAATTAAAGGCAGCTAATGCTGGTAGAGGTAGATTAATACACTTTACGCAGGGCATTGGGTTTTGTGACGTATTAGATTGCCTCATTTGTTTGGGTGTCACGTTCGACTGAACCATACGTGGAACGGTAACTAATTAGTTTGGGTCGGTTTTGGCGGTGAAAATGCATTAATTTACCACCCAACACTGTGGAAATTTGGCAAGAGTCACGTCAAACTAATTAAATTTATTGAAGTACAATGTTTCAACCATTTCAAAAATATACAAAAATACATACTTATTTTTTTCAGATTTATGTGGCATCCGCCTTACTTTGAAATAAATTAGGTTTATGTTACAGAAACAATTACAACTATTACAAATAAAAATACTTCAACATTCTTAAATTTAATCAGTCAGTCAGCAAGTATTCAATCAAGGTTCTAAGAAATAATATTAAAAGTTTTTGTTCCAATACGGAAAGAAATACTATCAAAAATTTACCAATGCTCATTAACTGGCTGACATCATTGGCAAGACAGCTAATATTCGGTTGAATTAGCAAAAATTTGAAATCATAGCTCCAAATTGCTATTTTGCTAACTGTAACTGGCTATATTTTAGGCATTTAAATTTTTTATGTTCAAATACCCCGATATTTTATGTGTTTTAAGAATTGCAAATAATGTATGTACCTTACCTTTTTTTTCGGAGAATTGAACTTACCTAATAAAAATAACTGAATGAACAAAAACCAGCTGAACTTATTAAAAAAATCTAGCAAGAAAAACTATAGCCAGAAAACAAGTTTAATTGCCAAAAAGACTAAGTGAAAAGAAACAGCCTAATAATAATTTGAAAAAAATCTAGCTATTGACTATTTTATTGAAAATATAAATTTAACATAATTTCAGAAAAAAGTCTTCATAATGGAAACACTCATAATTTTGATTCAGAAAGAAAACTACAAAATAAAACTGTACAATGCACCAACATACATTTAAAAAATGGCCAAATTTGAAAGTCATAGTTTATGATGAAAAAGAAAAGGGGAATGCAAAAAATAAAAATCACCTAATTAAAAATTCAATTATAAATTTAAATTCTTGATAACATGACTCATTAAAAAGCAAAATATCTAGGAATTTGTTTAAAAATATTTTTTTTATCATGTTCTTTTTTTATTTTCTGGACTTTTTATTTAATTTTAAAAATCAATGTTGATTAATAGACTTATTGATTGGCATTCTTTAAGTCTTAAATAAGCTTAAACAATGCTAGAATTTAAGAAAATCAGAACTATAAATTTCTGCTTTGCCTTCTTGGTGCTTCAGACGCCTATGAAATATTTCAGTGAAATGTTTCACATTTTTGGTGGTAAACTCATATTTTTACATTGACTACAAACTAATTTGAAATGAAAGTTGATGTTAGAATTCATCCAATAACACTGTTTTGCCAATTATTATGCGAGTTTTTATTCAAATAATTGATAAAACAAGATCAAGTGTTCGGGTTTCAAAGCGTCCGGGAATTCAAATCACGACGATATTGTATATTTTGTAAAATTTAAAATCCAGTTAAATAGGAAAATATGCATTATCTATCTGTTTATGCCATTCTTTTGAAAAGAAGAGTTCTTAAAAATATAACAGGTTAAATAAAAATTACATTATTTTTTGGATTACAGTCCAGACTCGATCATCCGAGGTTTCGATTATCCGAAGGTTTGTATGGGACTTCGGATTATCGAATCACGAACAAAAAAAATCATATTTTTGTTTTTAACATAAAATTTGAGTTTTACGACCTCAGTTTAGTCAAATTTGAGTAGTTGATTGCCTTTTAAAAATTAAAATGCATTTTTTTAATATTGCATCACCGCCATCTTGGATTTAAAAATTCTAAATAATTTTAGCATAGTTTAGGGGTCATACCCATGCTTAACAATCACAAATTAAATAACGACAAAAATCTTTTTTTCGTGATTCGATTATCCGAAGTGAAATTTTTTCGAGGCCTTCGGATAATCGAGTCTGGACTGTATATCTGAACGTTAAGTTTTTAGTATCAATGAAGAACAAGCTACATTTTTTTTATCCATTTTCATATAAAAGTTTACGATTCCCTCAGGGTTAAAGGTTTTTATTGTCTATTATAGTCTTTTCATATTCCAATATGATTAAAATAGTTAAATCAACCCTTAAAACGAATTAAGAACAGTTAATTTGAATAATATTACAAAACAAGAATGCTTAAAATTCCCGACTTTTCCTGACTTTTTGACAAAAAAATGACAAATTCCCTACTTTTCCAGATATTGGCGAATTTCCGACTTTTGCCTGACTTTTCCGACTTTAGTGGTCACCCTGACAATACCATATCTGACACAGCAAAAAAAAAACAACCTAAACCCGACAAAATAATCTGAAAACTAGCTGGACTAATCAAAAGACTTACCAAGAAAATAAAAACAAAACTGACAGCTTGACCAACAGCATTATTCCAGCTGGAAAATAAGTAAATTCAACAATCTTTTAAGCTAGATTTTAGAAACTGGTTCTTTCTGTTAAATCTACGTTTCTTTAGGTTAAAAACTAGCTTGTTATTTTAGGTCCATTTCCTCTTTTTAACATTCAAGAAAAATCTCCTTTCTGTGCAAATGAAAAAAAAAAGTTCAAGATGGTATGTCAGAGACATAACCGAAAGACATAGGACCAAACAATTTGAATGTGTTGTTGGATTGCTAGTGAAATCTGGAATAAGATTATTTTATTTTGTTTCATAGATTTGTCGGCAAAATTGTCATAAATGTTCTCCCAAGGTGAACCTTCCATGAGGGCACCGACAACTCCAGGTTGTGGCCACTACGGTCGAAATGTCAATTTTCATGTTCAGTATCAAAAACCATGAATTTTGATACCCATATTACCACAACTCGTATGGTTCTGTAAAAGACCCTCTGGGCCCCGGGGGAACCTGCTTTGAGATCACCGGCCACTCAAGGTTGTGGCCACTACTATGTCCCGCCCGTGTGGATCAATCGGACTGCGCACTGGACTCACAATCCTGAGGTCGCTGGTTCGAATCCCGCGGCGGGCGCTCTAAAAATTCTTTGTGTAAATATGGGTATTCGGCGCCGTCGCTCCATGTCATACTTTCATACACTTAGGAGCCCAGGGCGGCGAAGTCCTTGTAGATAAAAGGTGGTTGGTACTAGCAATGGTGGCCGACAGCTATAAAGTCAACTTCGTTTCTTCTTATGGTTCTGTAAAAGTTCCCCCTGGCCCCGGGGGAACCTGCTTTGAGATCACCGGCCACTCCAGGTTGTGGACACTACTGTCGAAATGGCCATTATTATGTTCAGTATCAAAAACCATGAATTTTGATAACCATATTGCCACAACTCGTATGGTTCTGTAAATGTCCCCCAGGCCCCGGGGGAACCTTCTTTGAGGGCACCAGCCACTTCATATTATGGCCACTACTGTTGTAAATGTCCCCCAGGCCCCGGGGGAACCTTCTTTGAGGGCACCAGCCACTTCATATTATGGCCACTACTGTTGTAAATGTCCCCCAGGCCCCGGGGGAACCTTCTTTGAGGGCACCGGCCACTTCATGTTATGGCCACTACTGTTGAAATGGCCATTATTATGTTCAGTATCAAAAACCATGAATTTTGATACCCATATTGCCACAACTGGTATGGTTCTGCAAAAGTTCCCCCGGGCCCCGGGGGAACCTTCTTTGAGGGCACCGGCCACTCCAGGTTGTGGCCACTACTGCCGAAATGGCCATTATTATGTTCAGTATCAAAAACCATGAATTGTGATACCCATATTGCCACAACTCGTATGTTTCTGTAAATGTCCCCCCAGGCCCCGGGGGAACCTTCTTCGTGGGCACCGGCCACTCCAGCTTTTTTTTCACCACTGTCGAATTGGCCATTTTTCATGAGAACCGCCGCATCATAGCGACTTCCACGCCGTCCGCTTCGCTCGAATTTCCTCCTTCTGCTGCCGGTGGTTCTTCCTTCTGGTTGCTGGTCCTCTTCTTCTATTGGCCGCTGCTGCTGCTGCTCCGTGCCGGCCCGACGTGCACACAGTTCGAGTGCTCGTTCCAAAGTGACTTGCTTTTGCGAAATTTTCTGCTTAAATAGCGGCAGAGCCGGAGAACGGCACAAAAGGGGCGCGGTCTCGAATGCATACGCTCGCTCTGATTGGTCATCTGTCCGATTTGTACTGAAAAATTACTCATTTTGATTGCATGTTTTAAGTGCTTTAACTATGTTTAGTCAAACTATCTATGTAGTTAAACAATAGCTGAAGTCTTCCTCTTTCGATTGGTGGTCCAACCGTCTGTATTGATTCACAGGGAAAAAAGATATAAGCGTTCAAAATGTCCCCTTTTTTAACGCTTAAAAGTGACGCTTTGGATCGAATTTCTGAACTGGCCCCCCAATATAGTAAATAGAGACATAGTCCTATGTCAAAAACAAAATAAAAACAAAGTCCATAATATCGTGAGACTCGGCCCACCTCCAAGTCAAGTTCAGTTCCTTATCTGGGTCCAAAAAAACACCTGACCATCAATAATCTCCGTAGACGTAACAAACAACATCCAATCTTTGTACAAACAAAATCAACTGCACCAGCCAATAAAAATATATTCCGTTCATAATTTGCACCTGCTGAACTATTCCGGCCCCACCTCCACCCAACATTTCCACTCTTTTCGAACCAAACTTTCCTCCAACCGTGGGAAAAATACAGACAAACACATTTTTTTCCTCCACTACCAACAAGTAAAAAACACACAAAAAATCCGTTCTATTTTTACACTCCACAGAGCCGCGCCGCGACGCGGCATTTCCCATCCAAGCAAGCAAGGCCAATGCCAATTTCGTCACCGCCCTCCCCGTTTCTTCAGTCATTCTTGCGCCCCTTCTTGTTGTTGTCGTCGTCGTCGTCCAAGTAGGCCTACCCTAACCCTTCATAGTCTACCGTAGACTGCCACGCGCGTTTTGCGCGCCTCCCTAAACACGCCTCAACGCCTAATTCTCGTTTCTCCCCGAACAATAAGAGTTCATCAAAATTGAGGCAGGTCTACAATAAGTGAGGCGCGTTCGCGCCACGACCTGACGACTTCATTGCTCGCTCTCTCTCTTTTAATTGCAATCTAGAAGCTGGACAATTTGCGCAACCCCTCTTGCGAGAAGGAACAAGGAGGTATTCCAGAAATGGGGGTTGTGCAAAAGAGAGTACGCGGGGAACATCGTACGATGCACAGAACCCGTCCCTTCGCCTCTACCGCCACCACTCCGGTGGCGCCGGTTCCTTTCGCACACACTTGTAGCGAACCGGTAGAATGTCCGCGGAATGCACTACGCTTCGTAAACTATTCTAACAATTTGCACTTGCTGACGCCGCCGCCTACTACGATGTCCACAAACGTGCGCGCGGTAATCTAGAACCGTCGTCGCCTCCTCCTGGGACCACCTACCTCGAATCGGGAACGGTTTGCACTGGATCGTTTCCGTCGTCGGTGGCAGCATCTTCCGGGTGTCCTCGGACATGACCGACGGGCAGAGCTGGATCTCATTAAGCACAGCAAACTCGTTGTACTTGCCACTTTGGCTCGAAGTGCGCACTCGCAGCGACCGGGCCGCCGAGGACGGCGGAATGGCCGACGCCGGGACACCGTTACCGTTGGCCACCTTGCCGGAAGTGGTTCCGGACGACGACGACGACGGAGCGACTGCGGCGACGGGAACGGTCACCGGTGACACGTTGTTGTTCACGATTACATCCATCTCGAACGACCGCCAAACGTAAACTGGCTGCAGGAAGAAACAGCCGGGAGGATCTAACTAAAGACCGACGTCGGCGGCGGCGACGACGACGACGTCGCTCAGCTGGTTTTTGCTCGCGAGAGCGGAGCGGAGGTGCTCTCTCTCTCTCTTTCTCTGAGGGAGTGAAGAATAAAAGAGAAATCAAGAGTTGCATGTTGGAAGGAATTAAGTCAAAATATTGCGAATTGATGAGATTTTTGCTTTTTGGAAATGCTCTTTTTTCCAAAAAAGATAGAGTTTTTTGTCTAAAATATTTTTAGCAGTTTATATTTTACAAGTAAGCATTTTTTTGTGGTAGCCCTTGTTTCTTATTTATTGTAGATGTCCCTATTTGAAACTAGCATAGCCTCTTATTTGTTACGGAATTTTTAGAGTTTAATTTAAATGGTCCTATAAGTATAGAGAATACCATAGCTTAAGGGGTTACATACATGTAAATAGGCAAAAATGTCAGAGGTCGGTTTGAGCACACAAATATTTTTTTTTAAATCTGTTTTCAGGGCATTAAAATATACATTTTCATCTATTAACAAAACAAATTTGAAGACATTTGGTTGTATCATTGCCGAGATATAGCTATTTGAAGTTAACAGTTTTAGAAAACGGGTGCCACGATATCTCAACATTGCTTTGACCAAATCGGTTCAAAATTTTTGTGAAGACTCGTTAAACCAGTCCCGTGTGCATGACGAAGGCCGATTTTCAAAAAGTTTTTTTTTAAAGATAAAAATATTTTTCTGTTTTTCATATAAAAAATCGCCAGTTTTTGATTTTTGTATTTTTCGAAAATTCAAAATCGGGCTTCGTCATGCACACGGGACATGTCTTGGGAGTCTTCACCCAAAATTTCAGCCAATTTGGTCCATATCATCTCGAGATATTGTGGCACCCGTAAAACAAAAAAAAAATCGTCGCTAACTCAGTTAAATCATGAATATCTTTATGAAACTTTCAGGAGTAATTGAAAATTATCTTTTAAGTGGATTAATTAAAAAATTCTGTTATATGAAATTTTGTGATTTTCTACGTGTATGTAACCCCTTAAAAGTCCCTTTAAAAAACTCTAGATTTAATGTTAATTTAATATTGAATGTATGACTCTTTTGAAATGTTAGTCTTGATCGCAAAATTTAAAAAAAATCGAAAAGATCATAAAATTTAACAATTTTTTCTTTGTGTAAGGCTGGTATGCTCTTCAGAAGAAAGGGGGTCAAGAAACAGCTTTACGAACGGCAGAACAAAAGAGAGGGAACGTTTTTTTGGGGCTTATCTTCACCCTCTTTGGCGACATTATAAAGTGTGGGAATGTTTGGATGAAAAATGAAAAAATGATGAAAATGATGAAAAACTTAAATTTTCTTGTTTCATTTATTGACTGTATTTCAGCAATCAGAGGTGCAATCTTTAATGTCTCTTTGGCAATTTTGTTGGAAATTTTTTGAACAATCTGAAAAAAATATATCCAAGAGTGGACAATCACAAACATTATCTACAAAAAATTACAATAACAAAAAATCAGTCAAAATTAAACTTAAATTTAATAACTAAAATTTACATTTTTTCCAAAAAACACAATACAGTCCAGACTCGATTATCCGAAGGTTTGTATGGAACTTCGGATAATCGAATCACGAACAGACATTGTTTTTTCGTATTTTTTTCATTTTCTTGATTTTATCTTAAAATTTTAGTTCTACGACCCCATTTTAGTCAAATATGAGTTGTTGATTGTCTATTAAAAAATAAAATGCATTTTTTCAATATTGCGTCATCGCCATTTTGACTGCCGTCTTGAATTTAAAAATTCGAAATAATTAGCGTAGTTTAGGGGTAGCCCGACAATCAAAAATTAGACAACGAAAAAAAAGATGTTTTTTCGTGATTCGATTTTCTGAGGCCTTCGGATAATCGAGTCTGGACCAGGAAGGTGCTGTGTCCTATCCCTCGCCTAGACCAGACCAAAATCCATGATAAAGCTGACAGACCAAATCTGTCAGACCAAGACTGTCAGACCAAAGAGCAAAAAGTAAACAATCTTGGTCTTCGACGTAGGTGCACACAAATCAAGAAAAGAAAATTTGAAAAAAGAATTTTATTTATCCAATTCAATGACTGGGTTTGGACTGCAAAATTGAATGGACGTCAGAAAATGATTAAACAGTGCGACGTCCTTTACACCGACAATTAAATAAGCAATTAAAAGCCTTATTCTTCAACTTTAAGCTTTGATCGCGTTTTCGGTTTACACCTGAGAAATCTTGAAATTATTTATACGGATTTGTGATTCCTCTCTTTTCACCATTCCCTTGGTCTGGACTGTATTTTTTAAAAATCATTTTTTGCTGCAAAACTTATCTCATATTTCTCTATGGCTCAAAAGTTGCAGTTTTTTGTCCCCTAAAACATAAAAAATACGGATTTTGGGAAATTTAATTTTAAAAATTTATTTAAAATCGGCGAAAAAAATGTCCGTTTACCTATTTTGTCTGGATGGTCCTCATCAATACCTACAACTTTGCCAAAGACACCAAATCGATCAGAAAGTACCTTCAAAAGTTACAGATTTTTGAAAAGTTACGTACTATCTTTATATGGACATCTGCCAACATTGGATGGAGCCTTGTATGGATAAGTAAAATCCACTTCTGGTTTTGGTGTAGAATTTGCAACTCCGAAAAAAAACCTCTGAATTGGATACTTCAGTAAAGGGACCATCCACAAACCACGTGGACATTCCCCCAAAAGTGTCCACGTGGTGTATGGATGATCCCAAAACGTGATAACAAATAAGTGTCAAACTTTAATACAGTATCGAAAAGTATTACTTTTTGATCTTGACGGATGATGGAAACTACTTTTCAGGACTGTTATATTTAATGATGAAAAGTAGGCCGTTTTGACAACCAAAATGACAAAAAAAAATCATTAGTTTCACATTAAAATATAGATTTTTAATATTTTTTTTATAGTGATATTTTAAAATAAGCTTTGTGCGTTGCACATTTTCCAAGCTTCAATTTTCTATAGCTGTTCAAAACATTAAATTATGAATATTTTAGGCATGATCGAAAGAACAATTTACAGTCAAGAGAAATTATGTTTAGGAAAAAAGTATTTTACATGTAAACTCTTCAGTTTTGTTAACGGGAAAGACAGCAGGAATCAAGAGACTGAATGGTGGTGGTGCATACAATTTCCAAATTTGTCACCCGCCAACAAACAAAAGGAGGAAAGATGATGGAAATTTCCCTCAATGACCTCAGTAATTTGTTCTTGCCGTCTCTTTTCGTACACTTCTCATACTACGCAGCAAACGTGTTTGGTAATTTTCCAAAGCGTTCTCTCTCTCTTCTTCTGTTATTCGCTTCAATTTTGGAAACTTTTCAATCGTGGACATTCTTGAGTTGACCTAAAAGATCTGCTTTCAACAAATGTTTTGCATATATACAGTTATTAATCTCATCTTCGTTGTCGCAAAACGATTTGTCATCAGTTTGTCAGTTTTTCTCGATAACTGCACAATGACCGGCGGGCCCGCACACTGCAGACAGAACGTTATCTTTTGTTTATGTGCGGGCTGGAATTAGAAATCAGCAAACCGTATAACATAAACACACGCCGTTGAACACCCAATCCAAGGCTTGCGGCGGACACATTCTGTGACTTTATTGGTTCTTCGAATTTAAAAACTTTTAGCAAAAAGTTATAAATAACAAAACAAAATTCTTAGTAGGGGAGAGTGGGGAAACTTGATCCCCGGGGACACTTGATCCCTATAGCCTGTATCTCGTCAGCATGTGGGTTAAAAAACTAGCTTTGTTCTAGAAAACTGTTCGGAATATGACTCATACTCGTTGTGGAAAACTTAGAAAAAATTAAAAAAAAAACAATGTGTGGGTTGAGTTACGCAATTTTTTTTTATATATGTAAAGTATGCACTTCGGAAGAAACCGGTCAAGAAAAATTTCAAATGGGCAGCAGCGGTAGCGAAAGCAAGCCAGAGAGGGTGAAGAAAAGCCCCAAGAAAACGTTTCCTCTTTTTTGTTCTGCCGTTCGTAAAGCTGTTTCTTGACCCCCTTTCTTTTAAAGAGCATACCGGCCCATAGAATGAAACGTGGATCTGATAAATATCAAAATCCAAAAAATGGCTTTCACCATACTAATTTATATGGAAATTTGAATCGTTTTTCGCAAAGTGAGAACTAAACCAATCGGTCTCAGACTTTGGGAGTTGTTTAGGACCGCAATACTATACTTCAGTAAAGGGACCATCCACAAACCACGTGGACATTCCCCCAAAAGTGTCCACGTGGTGTATGGATGATCCCAAAACGTGATAACAAATAAGTGTCAAACTTTAATACAGTATCGAAAAGTATTACTTTTTGATCTTGACGGATGATGGAAACTACTTTTCAGGACTGTTATATTTAATGATGAAAAGTAGGCCGTTTTGACAACCAAAATGACAAAAAAAAATCATTAGTTTCACATTAAAATATAGATTTTAATATTTTTTTATAGTGATATTTTAAAATAAGCTTTGTGCGTTGCACATTTTCCAAGCTTCAATTTTCTATAGCTGTTCAAAACATTAAATTATGAATATTTTAGGCATGATCGAAAGAACAATTTACAGTCAAGAGAAATTATGTTTAGGAAAAAGTATTTTACATGTAAACTCTTCAGTTTTGTTAACGGGAAAGACAGCAGGAATCAAGAGACTGAATGGTGGTGGTGCATACAATTTCCAAATTTGTCACCCGCCAACAAACAAAAGGAGGAAAGATGATGGAAATTTCCTCAATGACCTCAGTAATTTGTTCTTGCCGTCTCTTTTCGTACACTTCTCATACTACGCAGCAAACGTGTTTGGTAATTTTCCAAAGCGTTCTCTCTCTCTTCTTCTGTTATTCGCTTCAATTTTGGAAACTTTTCAATCGTGGACATTCTTGAGTTGACCTAAAAGATCTGCTTTCAACAAATGTTTTGCATATATACAGTTATTAATCTCATCTTCGTTGTCGCAAAACGATTTGTCATCAGTTTGTCAGTTTTTCTCGATAACTGCACAATGACCGGCGGGCCCGCACACTGCAGACAGAACGTTATCTTTTGTTTATGTGCGGGCTGGAATTAGAAATCAGCAAACCGTATAACATAAACACACGCCGTTGAACACCCAATCCAAGGCTTGCGGCGGACACATTCTGTGACTTTATTGGTTCTTCGAATTTAAAAACTTTTAGCAAAAAGTTATAAATAACAAAACAAAATTCTTAGTAGGGGAGAGTGGGGAAACTTGATCCCCGGGGACACTTGATCCCTATAGCCTGTATCTCGTCAGCATGTGGGTTAAAAAACTAGCTTTGTTCTAGAAAACTGTTCGGAATATGACTCATACTCGTTGTGGAAAACTTAGAAAAAATTAAAAAAAAAACAATGTGTGGGTTGAGTTACGCAATTTTTTTTTATATATGTAAAGTATGCACTTCGGAAGAAACCGGTCAAGAAAAATTTCAAATGGGCAGCAGCGGTAGCGAAAGCAAGCCAGAGAGGGTGAAGAAAAGCCCCAAGAAAACGTTTCCTCTTTTTTGTTCTGCCGTTCGTAAAGCTGTTTCTTGACCCCCTTTCTTTTAAAGAGCATACCGGCCCATAGAATGAAACGTGGATCTGATAAATATCAAAATCCAAAAAATGGCTTTCACCATACTAATTTATATGGAAATTTGAATCGTTTTTCGCAAAGTGAGAACTAAACCAATCGGTCTCAGACTTTGGGAGTTGTTTAGGACCGCAAAAGGAGCTAATAAAGTACTGTGCTCACTAAATTTGGACAATTTTTTTCCATACAACCATATTACACCCTAATGGTTTATACAGTACTTGTTCGGTAACTGAATGCTGCTCGCTAACTGGGTTGAACGAAAAATAACGAGGGGACTACATAATAATATGCTTAATATTTTCCTGATAAAAAATAAAAATAAAAGTTATTCAAATTTATTTACAATGCTTACTTTCCATCATTCTTTAATTGTGACTTGAAATTACATAAAACTTTAAAAAAGATTTTTTTTTATTAATTGATCATAATTTTTGCATCCTTTATCCCCTCGGTCATTTCGGTTTGTTTTGATGATTGACGTTTGTCTGCTTTTTTAACTGGGCTAAAGTTAACTTAATTATCGAGCCTAGCTATCGAGCGCCCAGTTAAAAAGCAGCCCAGTTAAACAACGTGCAGTTAACGAACAACTGCTGTACATGAATTGATTTTTTTGCGCTAGCTTATGAAATTTCCTTTTTTTATTGTCCTCTATATTAACCTATACCCAAATTGGCTCAATCGGCCTTGCCATCACGGAGCCGTGCGTCTATTTATAGATCCGCGATCTCTCTTTTTCAGGAGCTAATTTTTACCAACTTAAGGGATATTAGTTAAAAACACGGCCAAAGTAAACCCCAGAAAACAGATTTTTTTAAAATCATTGGCAAAGCCACATAAAACAAGTATAATCACCAAACCCAAATTTCCAAAACTGTATGAGTTTTATTTTTCAATTCTTCTTGAATCTAAATGTGGGGTTGGGATGCCTTCTAATTTTTAGTTAGATTTAGAAAATTAAATGACCCGCCAATTTTAAATCGAGTGCTAATAGTTGCAATTATGTTGCAGATTGTGAAAAATATTTCAAATAAGTATGCTACTTTGACAGAATAAAACCTCAATTTTCCCGAATTTGCAATTTTCTCGACCCGGTGTTAGAGACAACTTTTCCCTACATGAATAAATTTTGGAATATCGATAACTGTTTCCCTGAGCGATTTGACATAGGCTTTGAAAAATATTTGCAAATCTTTTCAAAAGCAAGTTAGTAAAGTGACTTACTCAATTACAGAGCGAATTCACTAATTCGAATGAGCGAATCCAAATTCGCTAATTGGAACGACTGACAGCTGTCAAACGCTTGAAACCACATGTTCGGAAATTGTCGAACAATGGGGTTGAAACGTCAACACCAGTTTGATAACTGGTTTTGACGGTTGAGTGCTTTTTATTTCGAATTCGTTTGAATTAGCGAGCATTCGAAGCAGAAAAATTCGAATTAACGAATCCACTCTGTACTCAATTTATGGTAACCCTGCATTCCAGGATGGTTTGCTTTTTTTTAATGTGGCGGTTTGACTTGTTTTATGTGACCTCTTTGTAACTTTTTTTTTTTGATGATTTTGAGAAAGTTGGCGAATAATAACTTACAACCGTTCGACGATAAATTATTATATTGAGAGCATCATAATGTAGCGTTTCCCCGATTGTAATAACGAAGAAACAAATTCACTTACTTTTCTCAATTTGGGAGTTTCGATCCGATAGATATTGCCGCCATGTTGTTTCTGTAAATAAACGAAAAAATGTGTCTTTGCCATCTTTGATGAAAACAAAAAGAATTCAAAATTCACCTTCGATTCATTTTAGGGGTTCATTTGCAGCATTACCAGGGACGTTCTTTCCTTCTATCCCGCAAAAGTGACCACAACACGTTCTCCACTACTTTTTTTTTATGTGTGTGTACATCGTACGCCATTTTGTTTATTCTTGATTTTGGAATTACTGTTGAAACTATACCAAGTGTATTATTTGTTATATTCTAGGTTCAAACTTGCCGTTATCACTCCTAATATATCTTACTGTAAAACGTATCATAATGTGTGTGTAATTGTTTTTTTTTTCCTTTATTTTTATATGCCATTTTCGCGCACTGTGCATTTTTCTTGGTGTGTGTGTGTATAAATAAACGAAGAAGAAGTAAAAATCTTTACACGGGGAAAGTTAAGATTTCGGAAGGGGGCAGAGAACATTGTCACATTTCATCAAAATTGGGTTTCGTTTGATAGCACAGCTCTGGCGGACAACACAATAAAAGTCACAGGAAAGTCAGAAGAGAAAAAGTTGCTTCCTTTTCCGACGGAAAAGGAATTCCCAAAAAAGTAAATGTTGTCACAATGATTAAACACAAAGTGGGTGGGTTGAGGGTTAAAATGAATAGCAAGGAGGATTGTGCAAGTGCTCTGCTGCTGCTTATTTGGACGATCCGGAAGCGCCCGGGTAGCTGGGCGTGGGCTGTCCGGGCACCGAGAACGTGGGCCGGAAGTTGGCAAAGTTGGCGGCAGCGGCGGCGGCCGCGGCGAACCCGGGCAGGGACGTGCCCTGGAAGCCGGCCGGGAATTGCGCGAGGGGGGCTGAAAGAGGGAGAAAAAAGAAAAAAAAAAGTTTAAAAAACATTGATTATTTTTTTTACATGGAAAAATCTAAATTCCAAAAAACTGTTTTGTTATTATTGTTTTAAAGCTAGTTTTTAGCGTTGATTGGCTTTTAAAAAAAATGCCTTGCAGGTTTTAACTAAAACTTTCTAAAGTGAAAGTCAACATTTTATTTGTTCAACTGACTTTTAAATCTTTTAACCTCTACTAAATAAAAAAAAACTAAAAAATTACTAAAAAAAATAATTTAATTGAACTGTGACTTGGACCGAGATTTGAATTTGTCGTAATCGTTAACTTTCATTTATAGAGATTTTCAAAAAGTCCTATGGGCAATAACTTTCCTATTCTAATACCGTAGTTGTTCGGTAACTGGGCGTTGTTTAACTGGGCTACTTTTTAATTGGGCACTCGATAACTGGGCCGTAGCCCAGTTAAAAAGCAGACAAACGTCAAAAAACCAAAACAAACCAAAATGACCGAGGGGTTAATGGATGCAAAAATCATATTCAATTAATAAAAAAAAACTTTTTTCAAACTTCTGTTTAATTTCAAGTTACAATTAAAGAAATATGAAAAGTAAGCATTGTAAATAAATTTGAGTAATTTTTATTTTTATAATTCATCTGCAAAATATTATGCATCGGTGGTCCCCTCGTTATTTTTTGTTCAGCCCAGTTAACGAGCAACATTCGGTGACTGGGCTACGTTCTCAGCCCAGTTACCGAACAACTACTGTAGAACCTAACAACATTTTAGGGAGATTTGGATTTTTTATGTCTGCAGTTTAAATATCTAATTAAGGAAAAAAGTCCGGATTCGAAAAACATGTTGTTTTCAATAATTAGATTTTTTTTAATTAGTAATTTTAATAATTTTTTCTATCGGTTATTTTTTGAAATTTAGAGTCTGATTTTTCTTAAATTTTATTTTCTAAAAGTTCTAAGTTTTATGATATTTTTTTAAATTATCTGTTTTTTGCATTTTTTTTTCCAAACCTTGTAATGTTTAAAACCTGTTGATTTAGAAAATATGCAATTTTTCCAATTTTTTTTATATAATTTAAAATTTGTTTGTTTTTCAAATTTTACAATTTTGAAATTGTTTTTTTTAAATTTACTGATTCAAAAACCACACCAGTTGATTTACTTTTTTTTTTGTTTTCCATAACTGATTAGCTGCAAACAAATCCTGTTTCTTTTTAATTTGATTTTTTTTTAAACTTGGTGTCTTTTTATTCTGTCATGTCAGTTGGAATGAGCTTTTTCAATTTGTTTGAATAAATTTGAAAACTTGAA
This sequence comes from Culex quinquefasciatus, assembly GCF_015732765.1. NCBI lineage: Eukaryota > Metazoa > Arthropoda > Insecta > Diptera > Culicidae > Culex > Culex quinquefasciatus. Next base: position 29,651,641 of record NC_051862.1, on the reverse strand, counting down.
AATATTGGTTTTGGTTTTTTTGTCTGTTATTTTTTTTAATAAAAAATATGTTTGAAGTGTCTTTTTTTTAATTTGTTATTTTCTGAAACTTAAACGCCTTAAACTTTTTTTCGAAAATCGCTAAAAAAAAATATCATTTTGGTATTATTTAATATGTGATGTAATTTCAAGAATCTATCAACTTTTTTTAAATGAGTTTTTTTTTTAAATTTGGTATCTGGAGTTTTTTTTGAAAAGGACCAATAAACCAAATTTTCAGTTTTTGCTTTTTGGGTGTTTTTCAATACCCCTGACTCAAGGCGGTTCTAAAAACACCAAAAAAGCAAGAACTGGAAATTTGGTTTATTGGACCTTTTCAAAAAAAAACTCCAGGTATCTTTTGTAATGTTTTTTATGTAATAGGTTTTGATTATTAACAAACTTAAACAAAACCGTGATTTTTTTTTTTTTTTTTTTTTGGGAGGGTGGTCCAGCCGCACATCGTTGATGTTGAAACCTCTAAACTGGGCCCTCGTCCTGTCACGTCCGTCAGTAGTCTTGTCGTACATTACAACTAGAATCAGATCTGCCAATGAATTAGTACACTTCGACCAAATAAACACTGACGCTGTATGGATCTGACTCTAGAATAAATGCACAGTTGATTGTTATTCATAAGTCCAAAATGTTCAATTATTCATTTAAGTCCAAATATTCATTTGCTAACTGTTTTAAATTGAAAATCTAAACTTTAATCTAAAATCCTCTAAACTTAATGTTCAAAAGTAAACGTTCCTTTAACTGTTGTAGTACTACTTTTATCAAAAACAATAAAAATTTATGAACTGATATACAAATAGGACAGAATCGCGATTTGAAAAAGAAATGACCATTTACGTCAAAAGATCCGTAGTTCCTCGATTCGCAACAATGGTCGATACAACCATAATCCGAAAACCGTTAGTTCAACAGATCAACGAATTTTGTCCGATATCATTACATTATTGATTGATCGAGACTCTATGGACAATTTGACGTAAAAGAATGCCTAGTATTCTACATCAATCAAAGTTTATTGACAGCATTACTCTTACTTAATAATTGCAACTAAATTTAACATCAAAAAGATTTGGAAAGGATACAGATCTATTTTAAATGCTAATGCTAAGCAACAAATCAATTGTACTATCCTGAAGTCCCGACCTAAATCCCACATTGTGATAGTGAAAAACTCACAGAAGCAGCGGTGTCTTGTGCAATTGTGATATTTTCTCTATCGGAGAACTACCTAGTTCACGAAGACAGCTTATCGGTCAACGCTTAAGCCCTGGGGCTGCGGCAAAGCGAGTTCTCGTAGCATGAAGTGGTGTCCATAGTGCTTATAAAAAAGAATTTATACCCAAATTTTAACTAATGCACTAGGATCAAATCATGCCCCTTGACTTGACAAGGCCCAGGGTTAAACAAAACCGTGATTTTTTAATTATTTAATCATTGTTTTTATAACTTGAAATCAGCATACTTTTTTCAATACTTTGCCTATTTTCGTTATTTTTTAGTATTCAAAAAAAAAAGTTACTGGAGCTATAAAATATTCGGTAAAGCAGGTATTAAACTATGACAAACAAACAAGCCCACACTTTTATACAGTTTGCCTGCATTTGTTTGCAGAAACGACACCCTGCATACATTTAGTTTTGCGAGTTTTAGAAATTGTCAAAGACAAAAAACTGCGAGTTTATTTGTGTGTTTGTCATAGTCTAATACCTCCTTATGTTTGAAAATTTGCTTATTTCAAAAATGAGCAATTTTGGGAAAAAATTGTAAAGTATATTATTGTTTGTAATTTGTTTAGTATTTTTAAAATTTGTAAAGTTATGTCTAAGGTTGAATTTTTTTTATTGATTTTTTAAATTAGTTTATTTCTAATGTTATGCATTTTTAAATCTATTTTGTTAGTTTTTCAATCAGCATGTTTTTATTTTATTTTATAGATCTTCGTTATTTTTCAATTTACTAGAAAATACGTTACTGAAACTTTAAGCATCTGGTACCTAATTGAAAAAAATAAGTTCAGTTTGAAATAATTCTTGATTCTGGAAACCCAATAATTATTGGTCCTTTAGGAATCCATGGAACTTAAATAAAAACTGTTTAAAAAACATTTTTTAAATTTTGCTTTTGTACCTAGTAGCTTTGTTTTTAATTTGCATTATTTTTAAAATATATTTATTAATTTCGAATTCTGTTTTCATTTATTTAATTTGTAATTATTCAAAACTTAGTTATTTTCAAATTTGGGCAGTTTTCAAGATTTGTTAATTATTTAAGTATTTATTTTAAAAATTATAATTATAAAAAATACGGTATTCTGTCTACACCCTTAGTTTTCGGTCAAACTGAACAAAATTTTACTGAATTTCGGCTATACGATGAATAGTAATGAACTTCATTACCGGTAATTCGGTAAGTTTTTACCGAATTTGGTAATTTTCAGTTTACCGAACTGTTCAGCAGATGGAAATTCGGTAAACTTGACCGAATTCGGTAAAAAATCAAAGTAACAGTCTTAGAAATTTATAAGAATTTTAGAAAAACTACTAATTTGAAATACTCACGATTCGGTTGCACCGAGTTCCCGGTAGCTGCCAACCGCGACAGAATCGACCTCTCGGACATCTGCAGCCGCTGGGCCACGGGCGGAATGCGGGCCAGCGTGGCCGGTAGCCGCGACACGTCGCTCTTCATGTCCGACAGCAGCTCCTCCAGCTGGTTCAGCACCTTGTGGAGGACGGCATTGGCCGGTTTGTTCCCGGCCAGAGATTCCTTGCTCAGGTGCTGGTGCGACTCGGCCAGGCACTCGACCTCGGCAAAGCGCGCGTTCAGCGCCATCGCCGGGTGGGCCGCGTCCTGGGCCAGGTTGAGGACGGCAGCGCGACGCAGCTGCTCCTCGATGACCAGCGACTGCTCGAGCAGCTTGAAGCGGCGGGCGAGGAATTTGTTCTTAATTTCCAGGAAGTTACCCTTGCCGACGTCCATCTTGAACGGTTCGTTGATGATCGCGAAGCGGATGTCGTTCTGGATGTCCTGCCAGCGGCCGTAGCCGTGCGTCACGATTCCTGCCAGTAGCCAGTAGTCGTGTCGGCGGTGCCAGATTTCGTACTCTCGGCCGGGGACGGCCGCCTTCTCTTCGTTGATCCACAGCGTGTGCAACTCGGTGAATCCGCCGTCGGCAATGTTGAACATGAAGACTCGCTTGTGCACCTCGATCGGATCGGCCTTTCCGGCGGGCTTCTTGACGTCCTCGTCATCGTCCTTCACAATCACTACGTCGTCGTCGTCATCGTCGATCGCGATCGGCTTATCTTCAACGACCGGCTTCTTCTCCTCGGTAATCTTGACATCGTCATCGTCAGCCTCTTCCTTCTTGGCCACCTTCGCGGTCTCCGCCGTACCCTCCTCCTTCTTAACCTCCTCGTCCTTGGGCTTTTCCGATTTTACGTCCTCCTTGGAGTCTTCCGAAACTTCCGGCTTCTTGTCCTCGGACGATTCGCCCTCCTTCTTAATTTCGGACTTGACCTCCGCGGAAGCCTCCTTGTCTTCCGACTTCTCCTCTTTCTTGACGTCCTCGGACTTGTCTTCACCAGAAGGACCAGCCTCCGGATCTTCCTTCTTGACTCCTTCGTCCTTCTTCTCATCGGCGTCAACGCCTTCCTTCTTGTCCTCCGAAGATCCCCCAGTAGCTTCATCGTCCTTGTCGGCAGCGGTCGGCGTCGGAGCCGGACTTGGAGCGGCGCTGGTGGCCGGTGTCGCACTCGTGCTGGTCGTGGCCGACTTCGGCGTTTCACTGTTGGCCGCATCAGCCGCCGTTGAAGTGGACGCTGCCGCCGCCGCACCTCCCGCAGCGTTCTTGACCGGTTCGCACGGCCTCTTGATTAGCTCGGGCATGCTGTAGTAGCCGTTGATGTGCTCAAACTCTTGTACCTTCTTGCGGATGAGCGACATGACGCCGATTCGGGTGAGGACATGTTGCCGGCTGAGACCTTCACGAGGGACGCCATCGGCGAAGGTTTCCGCGTTGTCCGCGCCGGGTTCGCACAGATGTCGCATAAACAGCGAGACGTAGGCCTTGAAGTTACGCTCGGATTTGCCGCGCAGATCGCGCACGAGCCACTGCGAGTTGAACGCGTCCTGTGGGGGCATTCCGTAGCGCATGATCGCGTTCAGGAAGCTCTTGCGCTGGCGAGCGTTGAACCCGAGCACTTCGATGTTTCCTCCGACGCGGGCCAGCAGGGGTGGGAGTGGCCGGTTGTCGCGTTCCGCTTCGCGACGTTCGATGCGACGCTTGCTGCGGCGGTTCAGATCACCGTCCTCGTCGTCCTCATCGCCGGGGTCGTCCGAATTGCCAGAGTAGTCCGAGTTGCCATCGGAGAGGTTCTCCTGCCAGGTGGAGTCTTCCTTGACGGCGTCGGTCTGGACGATGCCACCGTCGGTGTAGTTGACCTGCTTGCGGACACGCTTGCCCTTGCCGAGGGTTCGGGACATGTCTTCCTGCTGCTGTTCGTAGTGATGGCGGAGCAGTTTGACCCAGTACGCGGGGTCGGAATTTTCCGCGTCCTGCTTGATGATCTCCGTGTCAACCTCCTCCTCAACATCTTCTTTTGTGGTGTACGAAGCGACCTTGAACGACGACAGATAGTCGTTGGACCAGTTTTCCTTCTCCTCGACGCCCTTGTTGGTACGATCGAGCAGTTCCGCGACGGCCTTGTCGTCGTAATGGATGGCTTCTTCGTCCTTGCCGTCTTCTTTGAACAGCTCCTCCGTACCGAACCGCAGAATGTCGTCCAACTCTTGCTTGGTGAAGTTAGCGCCCTTTCCACCCATTCCGGGTCGTACCACCAAGTGAGTCAACATCATCTTGCGCTTGGCGACCTGCGTGACACGCTCTTCGACCGAGTTTCTCGTCACAAACCGGTAGATCATGACCTTGTTGGCCTGACCGATACGATGGGCACGCGAAAACGCCTGAATATCGTTGTGCGGATTCCAATCCGAGTCGTAGATGATAACCGTATCGGCGGTGGCCAAGTTGATACCCAAACCTCCGGCCTTGGTCGACAACAGGAAGCAGAACTGCTGCGCGCCCGGCGCGTTGAACCGATCAATCGCCTCCTGACGCAGCGTTCCCGTAATACCACCATCAATACGCTCGTACTTGTATCCAATCCCCTCCAAAAAGTCCTCCATAATGTCCAACATCTTGGTCATCTGCGAGAAGATCAACACGCGATGTCCGGTCTCCTTCAGCTGCTTCAACATCTTCTCCAGCAGCACCAGCTTGCCGGCGGCCTTCGTCAGCGCCGTAATTTCGTAATTTCCCCCCGGCCCAAGCGGAGCTTCCTCCACCGCGGCCTGGAACAGATACGGATGGTTGCAGCACTTCTTCAGGTCCATCATGATGTTGATCAGCGAGCAGGCACCGCCACCGCCCTTCGGATTGAGCGCCTCAAAGTTACGCGTCAGGATGTACTTGTAGTACTTCTTCTGCATCGGGGACAGATCCACGCGCACGATAAACTCCGACTTGGTGGGCATGTTCTTCAGCACGTCCGCCTTGAGACGGCGCAGCATGTGCGGGCCCAACATCTCGTGCAGCTTTTTGACCTGGAAGCGTGAGAAAAGGCGACGTTAGAAACAGTTTGATAAAGGAATTACGCACGAAATTACCTGATCCTCCTTGTTGATGTCGGCAAACTCGTTCTGGAACACGCCCAGGTCGTTGAATTTGTTCTTGTTCAAAAAGTTCAGCAAATGGAACAGCTCTTCCAAATTGTTCTGGAGCGGCGTTCCCGTGAGCAGCAGCTTGTACGCGATGTTGTAGTTGGCGAGCACCTTGAAGAACTTGCTCTGGTTGGACTTGAGCCGATGGGCTTCGTCGACGACCAGCACGGACCAGTCGATCGAGCCGAGACAGGCGGCGTCCAGCGAGACCATCTCGTACGAGGTCAGCAGCACGTTGAACTTGATCGTGTTGGCGCGGATCTTGGAGGCACGACCGCCGCGGACGGCGCCCTCCTCGAAGGACAGCTCGTGCTCGCGGATGATCGCACGCGAGTCCTTGTCACCGACGTACGTGATGCAGTAAAAGTCCGGGGCCCAGGTTTCGAACTCGCGCTCCCAGTTGATGATGGTGGAGAGCGGGACCGCCACCAGGAACGGGCCCTTGCAGTGACCTTCCTTGTACAGCGAGTACAGGAAGGTGGCCGTTTGGATGGTTTTGCCCAGACCCATTTCGTCGGCCAGAATGGTGTCGGTCTCGTTGGACCAGGAGTAACGCAACCAGTTGATACCTTCCAGCTGGTAGGGGTGAAGTCTCATTCCCGTGTCGTCCAGGTAGGTCGGTTGGACCTCGTACTTGCGCCTCAGATCCGTTGTGGGCTTCTCCGGCGGTGGAGTGTATCGACGTGGTCCGATGCGGTCTTCGTCCTCGAGTTCCTTGGTGCGAGACTTGCGGCCCTTTTTCTTGCTCTTCTTGCTGCTGCTGCTGCTGCTGGACGAGTTGATTTCGTTGCTGCAGTTGGCGCGCAGATCCATGTAGTACTCGATTGCGTTCTTCAGGCCAGGGACTTCATCGTCTTCTTCCTCCCAGGTGGCCGCCTCGTACGGCAGTTCACGCCACTTGACAAAGTACAAGGTGCGGCCGTCGCGCATCGTCCGGTGGTTGATCACGCGGTGCACATTCAGCCACTCCGGCTTGACACCGTACTTGTAGTACTTCTCCTCCAACTCGGCGTCGTCCATGTCGCCTCCTTCGCGCATCTTCATCAACCGTTTGTACCGGTTATCGTCCTCGTCCAGAGCTTCCTCCAACTTGGGCGGTTCCTCCATGTCGTTCTTTCTCGCATAGTACCGGAACATCAACGGGTGGTACACGTCCATCTGCAGCTCCGTAACCCAATCGCAGTGCCAGTACGACATCTCATGGAACTTGACAAAGTACTCGCGACGACGCGGCCCCGTCCCCTTCGACGAACCCGGCTCGTTCGGGTCAATCGGTTTGTCCGTCCAGCGCCAGGTCAGAATCTTCTGCACCTTGTACTGCAACGGTGGACAGCTGCACCGCGGACACCTCCAGTCCCCGTCCGGAATGTCGTCCAGCGGGGGCGTCAAACAGAACGTGTGGTACGCCGACGGACACATGTCGCAGCACAGCAACTCCCCGCCGTCCTTGCAGATCCGGCAGAACTCCTGGTGCTCGTCGTCGTCGTCTTCCGCCACGCCACCGTCCGCCTCGCACGTCGGACAGGACCACTTGCCCTCGGGTGTGTCCTCCAGCTCCGGCTCCAGACACACCAGATGGTACGCCTTCGGACAGGTGTCGCACAGGATGATCTCGCCGCCCTGCTGGCACACCTCGCAAAAGTCCTGGTGCTCGTGCTCGCCGTCGTCCCCGTCCGGGAACTTGCTCTTCTTGGCTTTGCCCTTCTTCTTGGATCGACTACCTGTGAAGATATAAATAGTGAGAAAATGTTCAACAACCCCAAACGATTACTCCATCTTACCCGGCTTTCCAATCTTGGTCTTGGCCTTCTTCTTCGGCAGCGGATTCCCGTCCTCGTCCACCTCCGGCGCCGCCACCGCCGCCTCACTCTTGCGCTCCTTCTCCTCTTCGGCCTTGTCCTCACTTTGCTGCAGCATCTTCTCAAACTCCGCGTCCGAGTCCCGGTCCGAGCCGCCACTCGCGTCCGGATCCTCCTCCGAGCTGGCGTTCTTCCGCTTGCCAAACTTGATCTTCAACGTCGGAACCTTCGGCTTTTTGCCCTTCTTCGCGCTCGACCCGCCTCCCTTCTTGCCCTTCTTCCGGCTCCGCTCGCGCTCCAACTCTTCCTCGTCCTCATCGTCCTCGTCGTCGTAGATCATGTCGTCGTCACGCTTCTCCGTCTTGTTCCGCGATCGACTCGACTTGGGCACGTACTCCGGCGACGCCGGCGGTTCCTCGTCCTGCTTGTCCTCCTCGCCACCCTCACCCTGCAGGTTCGGGTTCTCCTCGCTAAACTCGCGCCACTTGGCCGCCACCAGCATCATCAGCTTCGAAATCGGCACCTTCGGGTTCTCCTTGCCCAGAATCGGTCGCACGTGCGCAATAAACGCCTTGTACGTCGTCAAGTTGTCATAATCCTCATCGCTGTACTCGATCTTCACATCCGTCAAATCGAACGTACTGCAAACCTCCTCAATCGACGGCATATTATAATCCGCCCCACCTCCTCCTCCTCCCTTCTTCTCCTCCTTTCCCTTATCATCCTTCCCCTTCTTCTTGTCCCTTCCACTCCGCTTCGTCGGCTTTTCATAGTCCGAATCACCCCCCGCTCCCGCACCCGCCCCTCCCTCATCACTCCCCCTGACGTCGCTCTCCTCGCCACTGTCGTTCTTCTTGCGCTTCTTCTTCTTCCGAGCTTTGCTCTTCTCTTCCCCGCGGGCTTTGCGCTTCTTGCCCTTCTTGCTCTTCTTGCTGCGGTTGTCCTCCGGCTCGTAGTCGTCGTCCTCGTCCTGCGCCGCCTGCGCCAGACTCTTGAGCGCTTCGTCCTCGGAGTTTTCCTCGCCGTCCAGCGGGGACTTGGCCTCGGCGTCCTCCTGGCCGGTCTCCTCCTCTGGAAAAGGGGGGAAAAAGAGAAAAAGCAAATCAATTAAGAGCGAGTTTTACACCAGTGTGTAACAGGATCGTATCGAGGTGCTCCGATTTGGATGGAACTTTCAGCGTTTGTTTGTCTATACATGAGATGAACTCATGCCAAATATGAGCCCTCTGCGACAAAGGGAAGTGGGGTAAAACGGGCAAATGCTGTAAGTTTTATCCAAATCGGAGCACCTCGATACGACCTATAGAACAAACCGAGCAAAATCTACAAATACTGCCTCTTAATAGGTAATAGTTTGAAAAAATATACAGTCCAGACTCGATTTTTCGAATACCTCGGAAAAATATCACGATTTTTTTTTTGCTGTCTTATTTTGAGTTGTTGGGCTCAGATATGACCCAAATACCACTCTACAGTGATCTGTGAATTTGTAATCCAAATTAGCAGCAACTTAAGGCGATCTTAACGGGCCATCAACCACTCAATTTTGACGCTGAAATCAAATTTGATGTTTTAAAAACAAGAAAATAAAACGGATAATCAAAATCAGGATTATCAAGGCTAAACACATAAAGTTTGAAAAATATGGTAATGGTAATATTACATCTGGGAAGGGGTACATCTTTTACAGTCAGAAAAAAATGTGTAATTCTCGGGTGAGTTTTCAAAAAGCCGTAAGAACCACCGTTACCTCCGACACTAATTGGAGCATAACATTTCAAAAGGGCACATAACTTTTGTAAACAATTGTGTATCCCTTTCACTCAAATGACAGTTTACATAAGGTGTGAAAAGGACACATTCTTGTTTAAAAAAGTTATGTGCCCTTTTGAAATGGCAAGCACGAATTTTCGTTTTTCTCCAAATTGAAACAATTTTATTTTGGGACACTTGAAGAACGAGTAGATGAACAATGTCAAGATCCCAGATCTCAAGCATTTTTGTAATTGATTTTTCGTAAATAGGTCGAATACCGATGCAAAAAGGGCTTTGTTTACCAATGGCTCTTACGGCTTTTGCAGGGTTGTTACGGGAGAGTCGAAAAAAATCCGCGCCAAATCCGCGCCGACCTAAAATCCGAAACCGCGCAAAATCCACGCCATATAAAAAATCATCGCGACCAACATTTAAGAAATTTTATTTTTTAATGAAGAAAAACTAATTCAGAAAGTATTTGATAAAAAAAAATCGTTTTATGGTTAAAGGCTCCAAAAGAATGAAAACAATAATTCTATTTTTTTTTTAAATTCTCAGGAGACGGTCAAGGCAAGGGTCATGAAAAAAAATCTTCAAAATAGAAAATACAATATTTAAAAACCTAAAAATTTAACTTCAAAAATATAACCTCAAAATTTTAAATTATAATATGATAAAATTTTAAATTTCAAAAGTCTATATATATTTAAAATCTAAGAATTTTGATACAGTTTGTAATCCAAAATCCTCGTTAAAATTTCACTCCAAGAGATATTTAATTTCCGATATTTTAAATAATGTCTTCTCACAATTGCAAAATCTCTTACATAAAATAAGACTTCAAAAATTGTGGAATTCAAGAATTTAAGAACTAAGAATTTTAAAATAAAAACATTTAAGAATTTACGAATTTAAGAATTTTAGAAATTTTAGAATTTAGAATTTTAGAATTTAAGAATTAAAGAATCAAAGAATTCAGGATTTTAAAATTTAAGAATTTTTGAATTTATAAGCTTAAGGATACTAAAATCATTTTAGATTTGAGAATTTTGTTCTATATTGTTTTGAATTTGATATTTTTTAGTATTTAAATTTTGACTTTTTAATTTTGATTTTTTTTAAATCTTCCAATTTTCGATTACCCAAATTTTTGGTGTTTTGAATTTTAGATTGCTAAAATTATGAAATTCGAAATTTCAGATTTTTTAAATTACGATTTTAGAAATTTCGAAAAAAACATGAATATGTATTTTGATTTTTTTGTTATTATAAAAACTATTGAAACATTTTTTTTTCGAATTTTTAAATTTCTGAAGCTTTGAATTTGGAATGTTCTGATCATTTTATTTTCACCAAGAATGTTTAAATTTACAAAAAAAAATTCTACCGATTAAATTCCATTCCAAAATTCGACAGTGGAGGCCAGCTTCCATTACGTCCAATCAAGCTCATATTTGGCGCCCACCAGAACAAGCCCCAATAATAGTTTTTGTTACACATTCTTATGTCTATTTTTTCGGGAAAAGTTTGTAATATTTGATTCACAAAATAAAAAATTGAATAAATCCAGTATAAAATTAAAAATAAATAAGGTTAAAAATCATTACTCAAAACTCAAAAGAAATTAAATATTCAGAGCCGGAGATGTTAGGAAATGACAAGAAACATATAAAAAATAACTTCTACATAATATTTATCTTCATTTTTCGACGTTTCGTACTAAGAAAATATAAACAAACATTTTCAAAATTGCCATCCGCGCGAAACCGCGCCTGAGCAAAATTAGCCAACAAATCCGCGCCAGATCCGCGCCACATGCGCGCTCCGCGCCGTCCGTAACAACCCTGCTTTTTGAAAACTAATCCGAGAATTATACCTCTGAAAATGTGTAATTTTACCACTATTCTGGTGGAATGTCGCTTTTTCAGTCTAAATTGAGGTACAATTACATCATAAAAGATTCAATAAAAATACACCTTCCAAATTTACCCATTTTTTGCTGTGTAAATATCAATGAATAATAATAATCATTTATGTTTCTTTTCCCTAAGGTTTTACGACTTTTCCGTTCTTTACTTTTTGCAATTCGTTTTTCAAACCACTTTAATTAGAAAATTGCACTTAGCTTAGGAATTTGAATCAATGAAAATGAATCTGATCTTCTACAATGGAAACGCAATCAAATTAAAAACTTGACGTATTGTTTGCAAAATTTCTAAATCTACGGTAAGTTGACGTTTCCATATCAATGGTAAACAAACAACTGCACAGCAACGTATGGGACCATCCATAAACCACGTGGACACTTTTTTAGGGATCTGTTACAAAAATTGGTCACATAAAAAATCCAAATAAAAATTGACATCTGTCATCAACCTAGATTATTGGTACAGATCCACTAAAACAAAAGAAGCATCAAACAAGTACATGATTATCACTTAAGTGGTATGTGTACATGTTCATGTGATAATCCTGAGATTTTAAAATCTATTTTTGTTACTATAAATTGTTTCCAAAAGAACACTTTTATTTTTTAAATGAAAATAGTGATATAAAAAAAATAAAAATTATTTATTTTGTTTTAATTTAGAACTAAATTTGCAATCAAAAAATACTTTAGTGGAGTTTTGATAAAGTTTTCTAGTTACAGCAATTCTCTGATTACTTTAAAAAAAAAATCCCAGTTTTTATTTTATTTTAAAGGCTGAGAAAAATTCGGTTCTATCCCATTCCCCAGATCACACATTCCCCTGAAATTTTTTATTTAATGAATGTACTTTATTTCAAAAAGTGAACAGTTTTAAAGTGTGAATTAGTGTTCTGATTTCGCCTTTATTATGATAACTGCTGACAAAAGTTGAATATTCCCTTTAAAGTTGAGTTTTATTCTTTAAAGAAGGGAAAACTCTCTTGTCTGTCAGTACTGCTGAAAAAAAAGTTTGATTTTTCCTTTAAAGTTGAATTTTAACTTCTTTAAAGAAGGGAAAACTCTCTGGTCTGGCAGTACTGATGCCAAAGGTTGAATTTCCCTTTGAAGTAGAGTTTTCCCTTCTTTACAGAAGGGAAAACTCTCGTGACTGTCATAACTGCGTTGAACAAAAGTTGAAATTTCCCTTTAAAGTTGAATTTTGCCTTCTTTAAAGAACAAATCCCTTTACTTGTGATAACTGCATGTTAACACAAGTTGAATTTTCCTTTAGCAGTTATCCCTAGTAAAGAGAGTTTTCCCTTCTTAACGAATGAAAAAATATCAATTAGTGTCAGCAGTTATCACAAGTCACGATGCCTTCTTTAAAGCGATTCTAATATTGAATTAATGTTGAAAATTCAATTCATTATGCCAATCGACCATTGTGCGCCATTATGCCAAATTATGTAATGCCAAACGGCGTTATGCTAAATGGCATTATACCAAATGGGAAACATGTTTTTCAAGGTTCCTAATATTTCTGAGGAATGGGATAGAACCGAAAAATTCTACATTTCACTTATTTCAACTTTGGTTGATGAGATAAGGCCATGCAAAGATAAAAAAAACAGCGATAACTCGGAACTAAAAGTTCGAGTTTCAATGTTAAAAAAAATTAACACTGAATGATGTTTTTGATCTTTTCATTACAAATTATTTCGAAAATTTTAGTAAAGAAACACTTTTTGAAAAGTTTTTTTTTACATTTTCAAATGTTGGGCTGGATTTTAACATTTTGAAATAACCTTTTTTAAAATCAGCAGAAATTTTAACAAAATTTACATCATTTACATTGAATATATGTTAAACTTGATTTAAAAAAAAAATCAGAGTTGAGGTTGGAGTTCAGAGTTGAAATTTGTAAAAACATGTTAAAAATAAGTAAAAAAATGTAAGCGTTTTCATAAATATTATTTCTTTTTAAATTGGAAACACTGCCAACCAACTTGTGCTATACCTCGAAAGTTGGAATTTTTTGTCAGCTAAAACATATAAAAAAAAATGAGAAGTCAAAAATCTGAAAAATTGTAGGCAATCTCTACAATTTTGCCAAAGACATCAAATCGATCAGAAAATTTGGTTTCAAGATACAGATTTTTGAATACTTAAACATTTAATTTTTATTCGTATGAGCGGTTGCCAAAATTGTATTAAGACTTGTATACTGCCGTTCTACGCATAATTGTCCCATGTCATTTTGGTCGATTCTGACTTTTTGTCATTTTTATGTTTAATTTGACGTATACTTTTAGAAAAACACATAACATCTAGTACTTTGCTAGGAAACTCATTAAAAACAAAACCAAGTCTGTTTGTCCCATCGTTGAACTTCTACGCATAATTGTCCCACCAAGTATTTTCTAACACGAAATCATGAGTTTTACGAAGAATTTTATCTTGTGTACCTGTTTAACTGCAAGAGGATTGAACATAAGGGTGATAATATGTTAACCGGGGCAATTAGGGACATATAGGGCGAATAGGGACCCACGAGAATCGATCGAAAAATTTCAATCGCGTTTTTCTCAGTTGCCCTTTTTTGAAGAACATGGGACAGTTATGCGTAAAACGGCAGTATAGACGAACCAATAAGGCTGTTGGAAATATTTTTCAAAGTTTTGGCTCCACTCCCGTTTTCAAAATCGGTCCGATAAATCGAAGAGCAAAACATTTTATTTTTAACTTTTAAATTTAAATGTTATTTTAAGTAGTAGTTTCCAGGACATAAACTTAAGTTTTGAATCGTTCCCTAGACAATCTAGTAATAAAAACACATCAAATTGAACTATTTTTTCTATTACTTGCTAAACAATTTCATCAAATGGCAGTTTTTAAATATTCTGCAAAATTATCTTGAAGATGCAACTAAAATTCAAGGAAAGAACAAACAAACGACAAAATTAAGTACATAACAGTTCGGCACAAAATCCGCAAAATAAACCCTCAAATTTGCAAACACAAACATTCCACAGCCCCACTAAGCAAGCATCACTGACTGACTGACTACCTCAACAAACAAAAGACAACAGAAACAAAAAAAACAGAGTTCGTTGCTGTTTCTCTCCTTTCACATTGTGCTTCATTTTCCGCTTTTAAAAATTCTGTGTAACATCGTGATTACCGCCACCTTTTCTCCTCCCTTCACCACCCTCTTTGTCACTATTTACTTCCTCATCCTCCTCCCTCCCAAAAACCCTCAACAATGTTGATGACGGACGATCATCATCATCGCAGCGTCATCAACAACAAAAACAACAACCCCGACAACAGCTTGCCGCTGTCAAAACTTCTTTTTCGCTTTCCTCCTTCTCCTTCGCCGCTTTTCATTATCCGGCAGCGGGGCAGAACGCTAGCGCTATGCATTTCCCCCTCCCCTTCCACCATCACCACCGCCGAAACCACCATCCCTCCCACGGGCCACAAGGAACAACGATGGAGTCTCGTCCCTTTGGAAAATTTCGCAAGCCCCGCGACACTTACCGGCGAGAGATTCGTCGATTTCGTCGTCGGACGCCATCGCTGCGGTGCTCTAAACTAGCAGGAAATGTGCGCCGGAACCTAGCGCTTCCGGTGGGACCACTTTCGACCGCGAACGGAACACTTTTACCGGCACTAACGGGACAGATTACGCGGACCGATACGGAACTGTGCGGCGGCCGCTTTTGCTTCAAGTACCAATATGGCGTCGTCTGTGGCGGCGGCGGTGGCGGGTTGACAGCAAGCGGCCCCTGCGGGAAAGTGCGCAGCAGTTGTCAAAAGTGGCAGAACCCGGTGGGAAAAAGATGGGCGGGAGGGGCGAGTGTGCAATTTTTCATGTGCGGATAGTTTACCCAGATTTGGGTGCGCGATTTTTCACTCCATTATTTATGTGATTCACATTTATTTTTGCTATCTAAATACAAAAATACAAAAATACAAAAATACAAAAATACAAAAATACAAAAATACAAAAATACAAAAATACAAAAAATACAAAAAGTATATACAGTATATACAAAATACAAAAAAGTAGAATTTTCGAATTTTCAAATTTTCGAATTTTTGAATTTTTGAATTTTTGAATTTTCGAATTTTAGAATTTTAGAATTTTAGAATTTTAGAATTTTAGAATTTTAGAATTTTAGAATTTTAGAATTTTAGAAATTAAGAATTTTAGAATTTTAGAATTTTAGAATTTTAGAATTTTAGAATTTTAGAATTTTAGAATTTTAGAATTTTAGAATTTTAGAATTTTAGAATTTTAGAATTTTAGAATTTTAGAATTTTAGAATTTTAGAATTTTAAATTTTAAATTTTAAATTTTAAATTTTAAATTTTAGAATTTTAGAATTTTAGAATTTTAAATTTTAAATTTTAGAATTTTAGAATTTTAAATTTTAAAATTTTAAATTTTAAATTTTAGAATTTTAAATTTTAGAATTTTATAATTTTAGAATTTTAGAATTTTAGAATTTCAGAATTTTAGAATTTTAGAATTTTAGAATTTTAGAATTTTAGAATTTTAGAATTTTAGAATTTTAGAATTTTAGAATTTTAGAATTTTAGAAATTTAGAATTTTAGAATTTTAGAATTTTAGAATTTTAGAATGCTAGAATTTTTGAATTTTTGAATCTTGGAATTTTAAAATTTTAAAATTTCAGAATAAAATTCAGAATACCAATTCACCGTGCATTATTTTTACACAAGCCATATTCTTTCACAGCGGGGCTGTCATCAATCAAAACCGACAGAAGCCCGCGCTTTCAAACGATTGTTTTCTTCTGTTTCTGTCTGTCTGGTCCGGGTTCGCAAGCTGCGCCGAACCTTCAACTTAAATTCCCTTGTCGTTTTCTGGTAAAATTTCACAATTTTGCTAAATAACTCGAGTGTTAACGGTGTGATTGTGCATTTTAGTGATACCTTCGGATCCTCCAAGATGCCATCGACGCTGGACCTGTGCGAGAAGCTTTACGGCACCCGGGACGTTTACGCCCTGTTTGAGGTGGACAAAAAGGCCAAGGAGAGTGAGAGTAAGTTCTTGGTTGCTGATGGAGGGTGGTCCCGGAAGGTAACTTTTCGTTTGCTTTGCAGTCAAGAAGGCGTACTATAAGCTCTCGCTGAAGGTCCACCCGGATCGGGTCAAGGAAGAGGACAAACAGGAAGCGACGGAAAAGTTTAAGGTTCTGAGCAAAATTCACTCCGTTCTGTCGGATGCTCCGAAGCGGGCCCTGTACGACGAGAAGGGCATCATTGACGACGACGATGAGGAATCGCTCGGAGCGAACTGGCTGGCCATGTGGCAACAGTTCTTCAAGCCGATCACCACCGAGGACATCTCAAACTTCGAGAAGGAGTACACCGGTTCGGAGCTGGAACGGAACGACATCCGGAAGGCGTACCTGGGCGGCAAGGGCTGCTTGAACCACATGCTGAACAGCGTCCCGTTCATGAACTGCGAGGACGAACCGCGGATTGCCGTGATCGTGAAGGAGATGATCGCCGCCGGGGAAGTCCCCGAGTACAAAATCTTCACCGAAGAACCCAAAGCCAAGCGAGACCGGCGGCACAAAAAGTACGCCAAGGAAGCGCGGGAAGCCGCGGCCATCAAGGAGAAGCTCGAGAAGAAGGAGAACGAAAAGCGACAGTCGGCGTCCGGCGCCACCTCGTTGGAGCAGCAGATTGCCCTGCGGCAGGCGGATCGACAGGCCGGATTTGCCTCGCTGCTGGACAAACTGGCGCAAAAGTACGGCGACGGGGACGACGACGAGGAAGCGTTCGACCTGGAGCAGTACGTGGCCAAAAAGAAGTCCAAGGCGAAGGGAACGCCCCAGGGCAAGAAGAAGCAGCAGGGAGCGACCGGCGGCAAAGGGGTAAAGGAGGGGCGGGTCTCGAAGAAGAGTCTCTAAATTGAGGGCGGGGGGATGTTCGTTAGTTAAGGAAGGGGACACAGGATCATCTTTTAGCACGCGTGATCGCAACTTTGTAAACTCATAAAACATTACATTACATGGCACTTACACTCAAAGACACATTTGAAATAAATTGTTAATCAATCGCACTGTCCAAAAAATGAAAGAAGATCCCTTCTTCCTTGGAACGAAATGCCCAACTTCAACCATACTTTGAAAATATTTTTATAAACGTATCATTTTACTTTATTTCTTCATTTTTCAGATTAAATTGAGCAACTCATGAAAAGCGACATTTTAAGCACCAGAACGACTCATCTGCATTACACAATCATTTTATTGAATACAAAATGTTTTAAATACCATTTTAAGTAAAAATAATGTTTTTTTTAAATTTTTTTTCTAGTTTTTGAACCGAAATCCTATTTTTTAAATGTGGCAATTGGTCACAATATTTTACTTTCAACTGTTGGAAAAATTTATTTTTTTTTGCTCTGAATTTATATTAATATTTAAAATTTTAATATTATAAAATTCCTCAGTTTCAAAATTTTAATTTATTTTAATATAAAAATCTAAAATTTTGAAAATCTGCAATTAAAAAACAAAACAAAAAAAAAATCTTAAATTTAAATGTTTCAATCCCTAAAAGAGCACGCAGCTAGTAAAATCTAACTTAGTAACATGTACCCTCCCTGCAAAAGCTTATGAATTGATCTCAGTTGAAAGGTTCTCCAAATCTCTGAATTACAAATGTAACATCCTGGAGCAGAACTGGTAAAATCTAATAAACACTAATTGAATTGAAATAAATGTTTCAATCTGTTGAAAACCTAGCAATGAAAACATTTAATATTCAATAATTAAATCATTCAAAAACTTTAAACTGCCATATTTCCAAATATTCAAATAAAAAAACAAATATTGAACAAAATTCGAAGTATTTAAAGTAATAAAAAACACATTCTTAAAACTTTAACTCTAAAATTCTTAAATTTTCAATTTTTTAATTCCTTAATTCTTAACTTCTTTAAATCTGAAATTCTTAAAGAATAAGAAAATTCAAGAATTTCCGAATTTAAGAATTAAGGAATTTAAGAAATTGAGAATTTATATATTTCAGAATTTCAGAATTAAAGAATGTAGAAACTTAAGAATTATTTTTTTTTGAATTTTAGCGTTAAAAAAAATTATGAATGTGTTATATATTATTTTAAATATTTTGAATTTGCAATAATTTCTTATTTTGCTCAATATTTTTTTTTCTATTTGAATATTTGGAAGTCAAAACATTATTTATTAAGTATTGAATTTGAATTCATCAATTCTTAAGTATGTATTTCTTAAATTCTTAGGTTCTTTAATTCTTGAATCCTTAAGTCATGATTTTTTTATATTAATAAACATTAATAAAACAACAAAATTACAAATTAAATTATGAATTTTTGGATTTTTATTATTATTTACTATAATGCCGCTAGAAAATCAAATATTTTATATCATATTTTAAATTGGAAGTCCTAGATTTTTTAATTTCCTTTCTTAGAATTTTTTAAACATTTTGATTTGCTGATTTTTTATTTATTTTTTTCAAAATTATAATTTCTACAAATTTTTAATTTGAGTGTTTTAATTTATATGTCCTAAGCCTTATTTTTTTTTATATATTTAACATATTTTTAGTTTTGAAATTCACAATTTTTATTTTTGAATCCAATTTTTTTTAATTTTAAATATTCTTAAGTTAGAATATTTTATTTTTTTTATTTGGAATTGGAATTTATTCGGTAATGATATCCTGTTAGTTTACACTTTTTATCAGGGTAAGGAAGCGACTTGTGGACATTGGACTTTTTTATGTTTGGATTCTTAAATTTTGATTGTTTTAAACTATCGAGTTTTTGAATTTTAAAATTTGTAAATTTTGAATTTTAAAATTTGGATGTTTTGAATTTTAAAATTTGGATGTTTTGAATTTTAAAATTTGGACATTAAGCATTTTATTTTTTGAATTTTTGTAAGTATTTAAGTCTTTTTTGTATTTTTCTTGTTAATTTTTTTATTCATTTTTGTATTTCTGATTATATTCTTTTTAAATTTCTCAATTTTAAAATTATAATTTAAAAATGTCTCAATTGGGTACTAAAGCCCTATCTCAATTTCTATGTACAACGGTAGAAAACACGATTTAATACCATTTCTGATTTTTTTTTTTTTTTTCATTTTAATGCAAACATTTTTTTTTGACAAGACAACATTTCTTCGATGGACTATGGTCCCCTTGGAACGAGCTGTCAAGTAGGAGCTTTTCTGTCAAGAAGGACCGCGAGGTTAATTTTTCAAAATTGCTTCAAAAATCAATTTTAAACTCTTTGTGGTCGTACAAAGAGTTATTGTGCTTAGAAAAATAAGCTTTATCGCTGTAAACAATAATATCAGCAATCTAAGCTTCATTTTAGGACCTAATTTCTTTTACAAAATGTTAAATTGTTTGATATAAATTTTGATTGTTTATTTTTAAAACAAGCATGATGCTTTCGAAAATAAACATTTGTATGTACTACTTTTTAAAGGTTAAAGTTATAACAAATATCAGGTGTGCGTGAGCGCCGTGTAAAAGTGACAGTTTTTAGTTTGACTTTGACCAACCAACGGGGTACAAACTAAAAAAGTGTCAAACGAAAAAGTGACCAACCAAACGGGGTTGAGTGTTAAATATTCAGTCAACCCTATTTTTAAAATGTTTAGTAGAGACTCTAAATTTGTTAATATATGTAAACTGTATAGAGTTTTTTTTTTCAAATCCTATAAGCTATTGTTTTTCAGGAGCTTTTCCAAAAACACTCTAGATTTGTTTAAAAAAAAAACAATTTAATCCGATTCTTTGTTAAAAAACAAATCAACTTTGTTAAAAAACAATGGAATCCGATTCTGCAACCTAGTCTGCAACGAAAAAATCTGCAGGTTCGCAGAAATCATCCCCCGGCGCTAGATGCAAATCTCTGCACCGAATCAGTGTGCTAGTTTGTTTCAGTGCATCGAGAAATGTCAAAATCAGCTTGTTTCGCTCGAGGTTTATTTACAAACATTTTCAGTAATATTAAATAATAATATTATTTTAAATTTAATTTTAATATTATTTTAAATTTAATTTTAATGTTTAGTGGTTTCTAGTGTTTTTTTGCTTTATGAAAAATGAACAATCCCCACGAGTTTGTACTGTACAGCTACGCGCTCCCAAACCAGCTGTACCAGATCAAGCCTGACGTCGTCCAACCGGTCTCCGCCGCCGGAATTAATCCAGCCAACATCGTACACATAATCCCAGGTGAGATTCAAACTGAATAATTTCAAAATTGTTGACCAATAATGTAACAAATTGTATTTACAACAGCTGCCAGGAATGTCTCCCTGCACCACTCACCTACGATCCGGATCGTTGAAAACATCCAAATTCAGCAACCGCTCCAGCTGGTCTGTGGCCAGCCTGCTGAACCCGTGATCGAAACTGTTGAAAGAGAATCGAACAATTCCACACCGGTTATTGTTGAGGAAGTTCCACCTCAAACAATAGCACAGTCTGAAGACGTTCGCGCGAAGTCACCGGAAGTGCTTGAATCCGAATCCGTCGAAAGACCCCTGGTTCCCCTCAAACCACCCTCCAAAGCCAAAAAGAACTTCATCTACGAGTGCGACATCTGCGAAAGCCGGTTCCTGTCGGCCAATTCCCTCCGTCTGCACAAAACAGGTCACCGTTACAAAAGGGACCAGGAAAAGAAGGCCTTCTCGTGTCGCTTCTGTGGGCGGCAATTTTCCCACCAGCAAACCCTCGGCGACCACGAGAAGGTCCACATCGACGATCGGTACAACTGCGCGGCTTGTGGCGCTCGGTACAACTCGAAGAGTGGCCTCCGGAACCACCTGTCCAAGAATGCGGACTGCGATACGAGCTTCCAGGAGCGGAAGATCGCCCACCGGAAGCGCGAAGAGGACGGCAAGCGGTGGGGTTGTGACGTTTGTGGGAAAAAGTACCGCCACCGGAAGTCGATGGTGGAGCACCGGAGTTTGCACTACAAGCAGAACCGGTGCGAACGGTGCGGGGCGATGTTCGAGACGATTGGTGGATGGAGGAAGCATACGGCGCTGAAGCGGTGCGAGTTTTCCAAGAGTCGGTTTCGGGATCCGGGGAGTGGTGGTGCGGAAGGTGAGGGGCAGGATGGTGGGAAAGAGGTTTTTATTCCCGAGGAGAGGAAACGGTTTTTGGAGCAGGTTGAGCAGTTGGAGAAGAGAAAGGTGAGTAAAGTTTTTGGAAATGAAAGGATGATCTTGCGTTAAATTTCAGTTAAAATTAAAAACTAACAAATTAAAAAAAATAAAACACGAAAAAAAACTGGAAGCGTTTTTAAAAAACTAATTAAAAAGATAAAAACTAAAAAACTTTAATACTTAAAAAATCTAAATTTAAAAAAAAATCTTTAAAACTTTCAAATTTTAAAAACTTTAGAACATTAAAACTTTAAAACTTTAAACCTTTAAACCTTTAAAACTATAAAACTTTAAAACTTTAAAACTTTAAAACTTTAAAACTTTAAAACTTTAAAACTTTAAAACTTTAAAACTTTAAAACTTTAAAACTTTAAAACTTTTAAACTATTAAACTTTTAAACTTAACAAGCTTAACAAACTTGACAAACTCAACAAACTTAAAACCTTTAAAACATTTGAAAACTTAGAAAATCTTTGAAAACTTGAAAACTGCAAAATTTTAAAACTTCAAAACTTCAAAGCTTCAAAACAAAAACACTGCAAAACTTCAAAACCGCATTACATAAAAAACATAAAAACTTAAGAACTTATAAATTTTAAAACTCCAAAACCAAAAAAAAAAATATTAAAGATCTAAAAAACAGAAAACAAATAAAAATGTCGAACTTCAAAACATAGAAAGTAAAAAAAACTAAAAAAACTAAACGCTGCGCAGGCACCGGAACATGCCCGCCCTGCCGGAAACGAGACCAGGGTTGTTACAGGAGAGTCGAAAAAAAATCCGCGTCGACATAAAATCCGAAACGCGCGAAATCCACGCCATATAAAAAAATATCACGACTAACATTTAAGAAATTTTATTTTTTAACGAAGAAAAACTAATTCAGAAAGAATTTGATTAAAAAAACTCGTTTTATGTTTAAAGGCTCCAAAAGAATGAAAGCAAAAAATCCATTTAAAAAAATCCTCAGGAGACGTGAAAAAAAAACTTCAAAATAGAAAATATAATATTTAAAAACCTAAAAATTTAACTTCAAAAATATAACCTCAAGTTCTTCCAGGATGCTTTTTCGGACTGGCTGCGCTTGTGTTCGATTAGATTAGATTAGAAAAATATAACCTCAAAATAAAATCAAAATCTAAAATTATAATATGGTAAAATTTTAAATTTCGAAAGTCTAAATATTCAAAATCTTAGAATTTTTATACAGTTTGTAATCCAAAATCCTCGCTAAAATTTCACTCCGAAAGAAATATAATTTCCGATATTTAAAATAATGTCTTCTCATAATTTCAAACTCTCTTACATAAAATAGGACTTCAAAAATTGTGGAATTTAAGAATTTAAGAATTTAAGAACTAAGAATTTAAAAATAAAAAACATTTAAGAAATTTAGAATTTGAGAATTTGAGAATTTAAGAATTTTAGAATTTTAGAATTTTAGAATTTTAGGATTTTAGAATTTTAGAATTTTAGAATTTTAGAATTTTAGAATTTTAGAATTTTAGAATTTTAGAATTTTAGAATTTTAGAATTTTAGAATTTTAGAATTTTAAATTTTAGAATTTTAGAATTTTAAATTTTAGAATTTTAGAATTTTAGAATTTTAAATTTTAGAATTTTAAATTTTAAATTTTAGAATTTTAGAATTTTAAATTTTAAATTTTAAATTTTAAATTTTAAATTTTAGAATTTTAAATTTTAAATTTTAGAATTTTAAATTTTAAATTTTAGAATTTTAAATTTTAAATTTTAAATTTTAAATTTTAAATTTTAGAATTTTAAATTTTAAAATTTTAAATTTTAAATTTTAAATTTTAAATTTTAAATTTTAAATTTTAGAATTTTAAATTTTAAATTTTAAATTTTAAATTTTAGAATTTTAAATTTTAAATTTTAGAATTTTAAATTTTAGAATTTTAAATTTTAGAATTTTAAATTTTAAATTTTAAATTTTAGAATTTTAAATTTTAAATTTTAAATTTTAGAATTTTAGAATTTTAAATTTTAAATTTTAAATTTTAAATTTTAAATTTTAGAATTTTAAATTTTAAATTTTAGAATTTTAGAATTTTAAATTTTAGAATTTTAGAATTTTAGAATTTTAGAATTTTAGAATTTTAGAATTTTAGAATTTTAGAATTTTAGAATTTTAGAATTTTAGAATTTTAGAATTTTGGAATTTTAGAATTTTAGAATTTTAGAATTTTAGAATTTTAGAATTTAGGATTTTTGAATTTAAGAATTTTTGAATTTAAGAATTTTAAGGTTTTAGAGTTTTAGAATTTATAAGCTTAAGAATACTAAAAATTGATTAGATTTGAGAATTTTTTCTATATTGTTTTGAATTTAATATTTTTTAGTTTTTAAATTTTGACTTTTTAATTTTGATTTTTTTTAATCTTCAAATTTTCGATTACCCAAATTTTTGGTGTTTTGAATTTCAGATTGCTAAATTTTTGAATTTCGAAATTTCAGATTTTTTAAAATACGATTATAGAAATTTCGAAATAAAATTAATATGCATTTTATTTTTTTTTGTTATAATAAAAACTATTAATTAATTGAATGTTCTGATCTTTTGGTTTTCGCCAAGAATGTTTAAATTTAGAAAAACAAAATTCTACCGATTAAATTCCATTCCAAAATTCGTAAGTGGAGGCCAGCTTCTGTTATTTGGGGCCCACCAGAACAAGCCCCAAAAATAGTTTTTGTTACACATTCTAATGTCTATATCTTCGGGAAAAGTTTGTAATTTTTGATTTACAAAATTAAAAATTGAATAAATCCAATAAAAAATTAAAAATAAATGAGGTTAAAAATCATTACTCAAAACTCAAAAGAAATTAAATATTCAGAGCCGGAGATGTTAAGAAATGACAAGAAACATATAATAAATAATTTCTACAAAATCTTCATCTTCACTTTTTGACGTTTCGTACTAAGAAAATACAAACAAACATTTTCAGAAGAAAATTCAACTAATAAACATTATGAAATTCTTGCACTCAAAGGAAAAAACAAATCATCGTAATTCCTGATAGTATTTTTCTTAATAACTTGAAAGTTATTCTATCTCTCTCAATTAATTTATTTATCAAAATTGCCATCCGCGCGAAATCCGCGCCTGAGCAAAATTAGCCAGCCAATCCGCGCCAGATCCGCGCTATCCGCGCGAAACGCGCCATCCGCGCGATCCGCGCCGTCCGTAACAACCCTGCGAGACCGATATGTGAAACTTGCGGGAAGTCGTTTTCTTCGGCGCAGGCACTGCTGAAAAAAAAATAACTTTAGAAACTTTAAAAACTTTTAAAGCTTCAAACACTTTAAACACATAAAAAACTTTAAAACTTATTTTTTTTAAACCTGAAAACTGCAAAATTTTAAAACTTCAAAACATCAAAACTACAAAACTTCTAAACTGCAATACTTAAAATCTTGAAATCTAATAAACATAAAAACAAAAATAAAATTTTAAAACAAAAAAAAATGAAACTTTAAAACAAAAAATAAAAAAATACATAAAAACTTAAGAACCTCAAAAGGTAAAAACTCCAAAACAAAAAAAAACGGAAAACAACAATTTAAAACATTAAAACTCGGAAAGTAAAAAAACTGAACAACAAATAACTAAAAATACTTAAAAACATAAATAAACTTGAATACAAAAAAAATATAAACTAAAAAATAACAAATTAAGCTTTATACACGATCCCATAGGTCACTTTAAATTGTGGTCAATATCCTTTCAAATTTGTGCTCACCCCATTTTTCTTTATTATTTCGTAATTATTTGTGAATGTAGAATCTAAACATTTTTTTTTATTCCAGGCCCAACCAAGTTCCGAAATTGAGCACAGCGAGCGTAGCTCGGACTATTTCGAGCCGGTCAACGAGGAACCTCCGGTGGAATCTTCCGAGGACGAATCAAATGAAATCTTAGAGGAAGAATCAAGCCCAACAATTGAGATTGTTACAGTTTCCACGAATGTGGTCCAGTTAGAGCAGAATGAGGAGGAAGAAGTGGCAAATTCGGGTTGTGCAGATCTCCCTGATGAGGTTGAAATTCCTGTGGAATCAGCTCCGGAATTGGAAATTAAGGACGAGCTGCAGAGTGAAGATGAGTTGACGAGTGATTGTGACAACGAAGCCACGACAGTGGAGTTGGCGGTGGAAGTTCTGGAGAACGACGAAAAAGTTTCCAAACCACGAAAACCACGGACCGAAAAGAAAACCAAATGCCACAAGTGCCCAAAATGTCCAAAGACCTTCGGTCGCAGTTTCATCCTCAAGAATCACCTGAGAACCCACACCGGAGAGCGACCTTTCCTGTGCGACCTGTGTCCAAAATCCTTCGCCGATTCCGGATCACTCAAAATGCACAAGGTGGTCCACACCGAAGAGAAGCCTTTCCCCTGCCCAGAATGTCCGGCGCGGTTCGCTCGCAAAAGCGGCCTCCGAAACCACATCACGGTCCACTTTAACCTGCCCTGCGACGAGTGCGACCAGATGTTTCCCTCGCGGAAGACGCTGATGCGGCACAAGATCAAGCACCAAGGGTTGAGGCCGTTTCTGTGTGAAATTTGCTCGAAAGATTTCACCACCAAGGCGGACATGAAGGCCCACCTGCGGATTCATTCGAACGAAAAACGATACTGCTGCAAGATTTGCTCGGCCCGGTTCAACTGTCCGTCGACGCTGCGCAGGCACCGGAACGTGCACGCCCCGCCGGAAACGAGACCGATGTGTGAGACTTGTGGGAAGTCGTTTTCGTCGGCGCAGGCGTTGCGGAAACACGAGGACATTCATAAAGAGTTGAGGCCGTTTCAGTGTGAAATTTGTCAGAAAAGGTTCCGGGTTAAGGACCATTTGAAGGTTAGTACGATGTGTTTTTTCACGAAACTTAGATCACTCAACTTCATTTCGCTTCACTTCGCTTCACTTCACTTCACTTCACTTACACTTACACTTACACTTACACTTCAATTTTATTTTGCAAATCCAATTCCCAGGTCCACTTCCGGTCGCATTCCGGCGAGAAACCGTTTGGCTGTGATTTGTGCGAAAAAAGGTATTTTTTTTAGTAACGTTCCCCAAACTTCTACCAACAATTCCCTTTTCCCTGAAAATCAGATTCGTCACGAACGGAGACCTCAAGGTGCACTACCGAAGGCACACCGGCGAGAAACCGTTCGCGTGTGAGCAGTGTGGCCAGGGCTTTGTGGTGACGGCGGGGTTGTACCGGCATCAGCAGCAAACCGGCCATAGCAACGCCCAGCTGCAGGCCATCATCGTGCCGGAGTACACGAGGGCCACGTGATAGATGATAGGTAGTAAGGTAGGTTATGTTATGATTTTTAAATTATTTGTTGTGTAAATGTAAATTAAGCGGGAACTTTATAACGTTACATTGTTGTTGTTCTTCTCTAATTCGTACCGAAATTCATTTAAAACTGAAAGTTAATCAAACTAAAAACAAAATGACCAAAGTGACCAAAATGATCAAAATGACCAAAATGATCAAAATGATCAAAATGATCAAAATGACCAAAGTGACCAAAATGACCAAAATGATCAAAATGACCAAAATGACCAAAATAACCAAAGTGACCAAAATGATCAAAATGACCAATTTGACCAAATTGACCATAATGACCAAAATGACCAAAATGATTAAAATGATCAAAATGACCAAAATGACCAAAGTGACCAAAATGACCAAAATGACCAAAATGACCAAAATGACCAAAATGACCAAAGTGACCAAAGTGACCAAAATGACGTAATTACTGAAATGACCAAAATGACCAAAATGATCAAAATGACCAAAATGATCAAAATGACCAAAATGATCAAAATGACCAAAATGACCAAAGTGACCAAAGTGACCAATATGATCAAAATGACCAAAATGACCAAAAAGACCAAAATGACCAAAGTGACCAAAATGATCAAAATGACCAATTTGACCAAATTGACCATAATGACCAAAATGACCAAAATGATCAAAATGACCAAAATGACCCAAATGACCAAAATGACCAAATGACCAAAATGACCAACATGATCAAAGTGACCAAAATGACCAAAGTGACCAAAATGACCAAAATGACCAAAATGATAAAAATGACCTAAATGACCAAAATGACCCAAGTGACCAATATGATCAAAATGACCAAAATGACCAAAAAGACCAAAATGACCAAAGTGACCAAAGTGACCAATATGATCAAAATGACCAAAAAGACCAAAATGACCAAAGTGACCAAAATGATCAAAATGACCAATTTGACCAAATTGACCATAATGACCAAAATGACCAAAATGATCAAAATGACCCAAATGACCAAAATGACCAAAATGACCAAAATGATAAAAATGACCTAAATGACCAAAATTACCCAAGTGACCAATATGATCAAAATGACCAAAATGACCAAAAAGACCAAAATGACCAAAGTGACCAAAATGATCAAAATGACCAATTTGACCAAATTGACCATAATGACCAAAATGACCAAAATGACCAAAATGACCAAAATGATAAAAATGACCTAAATGACCAAAATGACCCAAGTGACCAATATGATCAAAATGACCAAAATGACCAAAAAGACCAAAATGACCAAAGTGACCAAAGTGACCAAAATGATCAAAATGACCAATATGATCAAAATGACCAAAATGACCAAAAAGACCAAAATGACCAAAGTGACCAATATGATCAAAATGACCAAAAAGACCAAAATGACCAAAGTGACCAAAATGATCAAAATGACCAAATTGACCATAATGACCAAAATGACCAAAATGACCAAAATGATCAAAATGACCCAAATGACCAAAATGACCAAAATGACCAAAATGACCAAAATGACCAAAATGATAAAAATGACCTAAATGACCTAAATGACCAAAATGACCCAAGTGACCAATATGATCAAAATGACCAAAATGACCAAAAAGACCAAAATGACCAAAGTGACCAAAGTGACCAATATGATCAAAATGACCAAAAAGACCAAAATGACCAAAGTGACCAAAATGATCAAAATGACCAATTTGACCAAATTGACCATAATGATCAAAATGACCAAAATGATCAAAATGACCAAAATGACCCAAATGACCCAAATGACCAAAATGACCCAAATGACCAAAATGACCAACATGATCAAAGTGACCAAAATGACCTAAGTGACCAAAATGACCAAAATGACCAAAATGATAAAAATGACCTAAATGACCAAAATGACCCAAGTGACCAATATGATCAAAATGACCAAAATGACCAAAAAGACCAAAATGACCAAAGTGACCAAAGTGACCAAAATGATCAAAATGACCAATTTGACCAAATTGACCATAATGACCAAAATGACCAAAATGATTAAAATGATCAAAATGACCAAAATGACCAAAATGACCAAAATGACCAAAGTGACCAAAATGATCAAAATGACCAATTTGACCAAATTGACCATAATGACCAAAATGACCAAAATGATCAAAATGATCAAAATGACCAAAATGACCAAAATGACCAATGTGACCAAAATGACCAAAGTGACTAAAGTGACCAAAGTGACCAAAGTGACCAAAATGATCAAAATGACCAATTTGACCAAATTGACCATAATGACCAAAATGACCAAAATGATTAAAATGATCAAAATGACCAATTTGACCAAATTGACCATAATGACCAAAATGACCAAAATGACTCAAATGACCAAAATGACCAACATGATCAAAGTGACCAAAATGACCAAAGTGACCAAAATGACCAAAATGACCAAAATGATAAAAATGACCTAAATGACCAAAATGACCAAAATGACCAAAGTGACCAAAATGATAAAAATGACCAAAATGGCCAAAGTGACCAAAGTGACCAAAGTGACCAAAATGACCAAAATGACCAAAGTGACCAAAATGACCAAAATGGCCAAAATGACCAAAATGACCAATGTGACCAAAATGACCAAAGTGACTAAAGTGACCAAAGTGACCAAAGTGACCAAAGTGACCAAAATGCGCAAAATGACCAAAATGACCAAAGTGACCAAAATGACCAAAATGACCAAAATGACCAAAATGACCAAATTGACCAAAATGACCAAAGTGACCAAAATGCGCAAAATGACCAAAATGACCAAAGTGACCAAAGTGACCAAAATGATAAAAATGACCAAAATGGCCAAAGTGACCAAAGTGACCAAAGTGACCAAAATGACCAAAATGACCAAAGTGACCAAAATGACCAAATTGGCCAAAATGACCAAAATGACCAAAATGACCAAAATGACCAAAATGATAAAAATGACCTAAATGACCAAAATGACCCAAGTGACCAATATGATCAAAATGACCAAAATGACCAAAAAGACCAAAATGACCAAAGTGACCAAAGTGACCAAAATGATCAAAATGACCAATATGATCAAAATGACCAAAATGACCAAAAAGACCAAAATGACCAAAGTGACCAATATGATCAAAATGACCAAAAAGACCAAAATGACCAAAGTGACCAAAATGATCAAAATGACCAATTTGACCAAATTGACCATAATGACCAAAATGACCAAAATGACCAAAATGATCAAAATGACCCAAATGACCAAAATGACCAAAATGACCAAAATGACCAAAATGACCAAAATGACCAAAATGACCAAAATGATAAAAATGACCTAAATGACCAAAATGACCCAAGTGACCAATATGATCAAAATGACCAAAATGACCAAAAAGACCAAAATGACCAAAGTGACCAAAGTGACCAATATGATCAAAATGACCAAAAAGACCAAAATGACCAAAGTGACCAAAATGATCAAAATGACCAATTTGACCAAATTGACCATAATGACCAAAATGACCAAAATGATCAAAATGACCCAAATGACCAAAATGACCAAAATGACCAAAATGATAAAAATGACCTAAATGACCAAAATTACCCAAGTGACCAATATGATCAAAATGACCAAAATGACCAAAAAGACCAAAATGACCAAAGTGACCAAAATGATCAAAATGACCAATTTGACCAAATTGACCATAATGACCAAAATGACCAAAATGACCAAAATGACCAAAATGATAAAAATGACCTAAATGACCAAAATGACCCAAGTGACCAATATGATCAAAATGACCAAAATGACCAAAAAGACCAAAATGACCAAAGTGACCAAAGTGACCAAAATGATCAAAATGACCAATATGATCAAAATGACCAAAATGACCAAAAAGACCAAAATGACCAAAGTGACCAATATGATCAAAATGACCAAAAAGACCAAAATGACCAAAGTGACCAATCATCAATCATTTTGGTCATTTGGGTCATTTTGATCATTTTGGTCATTTTGGTCATTTTGGTCATTATGGTCAATTTGGTCAAATTGGTCATTTTGATCATTTTGGTCACTTTGGTCATTTTGGTCTTTTTGGTCATTTTGATCATATTGGTCACTTTGGTCATTTTGGTCTTTTGTCATTTTGGTCATTTTGATCATGGTCATTTTGATCATTTTGGTCACTTTGTTTTATTTTGTCTTTTTGTCATTTTGGTCATTTTGATCATTTGGTCATTTGGGTCATTTTATCATTTGGTCATTTTGGTCATTTTGGTCATTTTGGTCATTTTGTCATTTTGGTCATTGTCATTTTGTCATTGGTCACTTTAGTCACTTTGTCACTTTGGCATTTTGGTCATTTTATCATTTTGGTCACTTTCACTGTCATTTTGGTCATTTTATTTTGGTCACTTTGTCATTTTGGTCAATTTGTCATTTTGTCATTTTGTCATTTTGTCATTTTGTCACTTTGTCATTTTGGTCATTTATTTGGTCTTTGTCACTTTGTCACTTTGTCATTTATCACATGGTCATTTTGGTCACATTTGGTCATTTATTTGGTCATTTTCATTTTGGTCATTTTGGTCATTCACTTTGGTCATTTTGGTCATTTTGGTCATTTTGGTCACTTTGGTCATTTTGGTCATTTGTCATTTAGGTCATTTTATCTTTTGGTCATTTTGGTCATTTTGTCACTTTGATTTTGTCACTTTGATCATGTTGGTCATTTTGGTCATTTGAGTCATTTGGTCATTTTGGTCATTATGGTCAATTTGGTCAAATTGGTCATTTTGATCATTTTAATCATTTTGGTCATTTTGTCATTATGGTCAATTTGGTCAAATTGTCATTTTGATCATTTTGGTCACTTTGGTCACTTTTGGTCACTTTGGTCATTTTGTCACATTCATTTTGGTCATTTTGTCATTTTGATTTTGATCATTTT
This sequence comes from Culex quinquefasciatus, assembly GCF_015732765.1. Classification (NCBI taxonomy): domain Eukaryota; kingdom Metazoa; phylum Arthropoda; class Insecta; order Diptera; family Culicidae; genus Culex; species Culex quinquefasciatus. The sequence continues at coordinate 29,619,888 of NC_051862.1, read as the reverse complement.
GGTCATTTTGGTCATTATGGTCAATTTGGTCAAATTGGTCATTTTGATCATTTTGGTCACTTTTGGTCATTTTGGTCATTTTGTCATTTTGGTCATTTTGGTCATTAATCATTTGGTCATTTTCATTATGTCATTTTGATTTCACTTTTGTCATTTTGTCTTTTTGGTCATTTGGTCAAATTGTCATTTTGATCATTTTAATCATTTTGGTCATTTTGGTCATTATGGTCAATTTGGTCAATTTGGTCATTTTGATCACTTTGGTCAGTCACTTTGGTCATTTGTCATTTTTTTTGGTCATTTTGGTCATTTGATCATATTGTCAGGTCATTTTTTTAGGTCATTTTTATCATTTTGGTCATTTTGTCATTTTGTCATTTTGATCATATTGGTCACTTGGTCATTTTGGTCATTTTCAATCATTTGGTCATTTTGGTCATTTTGGTCACCATTTTGGTCACTTTGATCATGTTGGTCATTTGTCATTTAGTCATTTTGGTCATTTAATTTTGGTCATTTTGATCATTTTGGTCATTTGATCATTATGGTCAATTTGGTCAAATTGGTCATTTTGATCATTTGGTCACTTTGTCACTTTGGTCATGTCTTTTTGTCATTTTGGTCATTTTGATCATATTGGTCACTTGGGTCATTTTGGTCATTTAGGTCATTTTTATCATTTTGGTCATTTTGGTCATTTTGGTCACTTAGGTCATTTTGGTCACTTTGATCATGTTGGTCATTTTGGTCATTTGGGTCATTTTGGTCATTTGGGTCATTTGGGTCATTTTGATCATTTTGGTCATTTTGATCATTTTGGTCATTTTGGTCATTTTGGTCATTATGGTCAATTTGGTCAAATTGGTCATTTTGATCATTTTGGTCACTTTGGTCATTTTGGTCTTTTTGGTCATTTTGATCATATTGGTCACTTTGGTCACTTTGGTCATTTTGGTCTTTTTGGTCATTTTGATCATTTTGATCATATTGGTCATTAGGTCATTTTGGTCATTTGGTCATTTTTTCATCATTTTGGTCATTTTGGTCATTTGTCATTTTGATGGTCATTTGGTCATTTTGGTCATTATGGTCAATTTGGTCAAATTGGTCATTTTGATCATTTTGGTCACTTTGGTCATTTTGGTCTTTTTGGTCATTTTGGTCATTTTGATCATATTGGTCACTTGGGTAATTTTGGTCATTTAGGTCATTTTTATCAATGACCAAAATGACCCAAGTGACCAATATGATCAAAATGACCAAAATGACCAAAAAGACCAAAATGACCAAAGTGACCAAAGTGACCAATATGATCAAAATGACCAAAAAGACCAAAATGACCAAAGTGACCAAAATGATCAAAATGACCAATTTGACCAAATTGACCATAATGATCAAAATGACCAAAATGATCAAAATGACCAAAATGACCCAAATGACCCAAATGACCAAAATGACCCAAATGACCAAAATGACCAACATGATCAAAGTGACCAAAATGACCTAAGTGACCAAAATGACCAAAATGACCAAAATGATAAAATGACCTAAATGACCAAAATGACCCAAGTGACCAATATGATCAAAATGACCAAAATGACCAAAAAGACCAAAATGACCAAAGTGACCAAAGTGACCAAAATGATCAAAATGACCAATTTGACCAAATTGACCATAATGACCAAAATGACCAAAATGATTAAAATGATCAAAATGACCAAAATGACCAAAATGACCAAAATGACCAAAGTGACCAAAATGATCAAAATGACCAATTTGACCAAATTGACCATAATGACCAAAATGACCAAAATGATCAAAATGATCAAAATGACCAAAATGACCAAAATGACCAATGTGACCAAAATGACCAAAGTGACTAAAGTGACCAAAGTGACCAAAGTGACCAAAATGATCAAAATGACCAATTTGACCAAATTGACCATAATGACCAAAATGACCAAAATGATTAAAATGATCAAAATGACCAATTTGACCAAATTGACCATAATGACCAAAATGACCAAAATGACTCAAATGACCAAAATGACCAACATGATCAAAGTGACCAAAATGACCAAAGTGACCAAAATGACCAAAATGACCAAAATGATAAAAATGACCTAAATGACCAAAATGACCAAAATGACCAAAGTGACCAAAATGATAAAAATGACCAAAATGGCCAAAGTGACCAAAGTGACCAAAGTGACCAAAATGACCAAAATGACCAAAGTGACCAAAATGACCAAAATGGCCAAAATGACCAAAATGACCAATGTGACCAAAATGACCAAAGTGACTAAAGTGACCAAAGTGACCAAAGTGACCAAAGTGACCAAAATGCGCAAAATGACCAAAATGACCAAAGTGACCAAAATGACCAAAATGACCAAAATGACCAAAATGACCAAATTGACCAAAATGACCAAAGTGACCAAAATGCGCAAAATGACCAAAATGACCAAAGTGACCAAAGTGACCAAAATGATAAAAATGACCAAAATGGCCAAAGTGACCAAAGTGACCAAAGTGACCAAAATGACCAAAATGACCAAAGTGACCAAAATGACCAAATTGGCCAAAATGACCAAAATGACCAATGTGACCAAAATGACCAAAGTGACTAAAGTGACCAAAGTGACCAAAGTGACCAAAATGCGCAAAATGACCAAAATGACCAAAGTGACCAAAGTGACCAAAATGACCATAATGACCATAATGACCAAAATGACCAAAGTGACCAAAATGACCAAAATGGCCAAAATGACCAAAATGACCAATGTGACCAAAATGACCAAAGTGACTAAAGTGACCAAAGTGACCAAAGTGACCAAAGTGACCAAAGTGACCAAAATGACCAAAGTGACCAAAGTGACCAAAATGACGTAATTACTGAAATGACCAAAATGACCAAAATGACCAAAATGACCAAAATGACCAAAGTGACCAAAATGACCAATATGACCAAAGTGACCAAAGTGACCAAAATGACCAAAGTGACCAAAATGACGTAATTACTGAAATGACCAAAACGACCAAAATGACCAAAATGACCAAAATTTCCAAAATGACCAAAATGACCAAAATGGCCAAAATGACAAAATGACCAAAGTGACCAAAATGACCAAAATGACCAAAATGACCAAAGTGACCAAAATGCGCAAAATGACCAAAGTGACCAAAGTGACCAAAATGACCAAAATGACCAAAATGACCAAAGTGACCAAAATGACCAAAATGACCAAAGTGACCAAAATAGCCAAAATGACCAAAATGACCAAAATTACCAAAATGACCAAAATGACCAAAATGACCAAAGTGACCAAAATGCGCAAAATGACCAAAGTGACCAAAGTGACCAAAATGACCAAAATGTTGTAATTACTGAAATGACCAAAATGACCAAAATGCTCAATTTGACCAAAATGACCAAAATGGCCAAAATGACCAAAATGATCAAAATGACCAAAATGACCATAATGACCAAAATGACCAAAATGACCAAAATGTCTAAAATGACCAAAATGACCAAAGTGACCAAAGTGACCAAAATGATAAAAATGACCAAAATGGCCAAAGTGACCAAAGTGACCAAAGTGACCAAAATGACCAAAATGACCAAAGTGACCAAAATGACCAAAATGGCCAAAATGACCAAAATGACCAATGTGACCAAAATGACCAAAGTGACTAAAGTGACCAAAATGGCCAAAGTGACCAAAATGACCAAAATGACCAAAATGACCAAAGTGACCAAAGTGACCAAAATGACCAAAATGACCAAAGTGACCAAAGTGACCAAAATGACCAAAGTGACCAAAATGATCAAAATGACCAAAGTGACCAAAATGGCCAAAGTGACCAAAGTTACCAAAGTGACCAAAATGACCGAAGTGACCAAAGTGACCAAAATTACCAAAATGACCAAAATGACTAAAGTGACCAAAATGACCAAAATGTCCAAAATAGCAAAAGTGACCAAAGTGACCAAAATGACCAAAGTGACCAAAATGACCGAAATGACCAAAACTATCAAAATTATCAAAATGACCAAAATGACCAAAATGACCAAAGTGACCGAAATGAACAAAATGACCGAAATGACCGAAATGACCGAAATGCCCAAAATGGACAAAATGACAAAATGACCAAAGTGACCAAAATGACAAAAATGACAAAAATGATCAAAATGATCAAAATGATCAAAATGGCCAAAATGACAAAATGACCAAAGTGACCAAAATGACCAAAATGACCAAAATGACCAAAGTGACCAAAGTGACCAAAGTTACCAAAGTGACCGAAATGACCGAAATGCCCAAAACTACCAAAATGATCAAAATTGTCAAAATGATCAAAAAGACAAAAATGACAAAAATGATCAAAATGATCAAAATGACTCAAACCACCCGCATATTTCGACCAGCTGATGATGTCGGATTCAATTTAATTGTACCAACATTGAGACAAAAAAACAATTCGTTCAACGTCATAAATCACCAACGGAGTAAAAAAACAAGCCGCGACTCATCTGCCGGCTCAGCAGCTTCTTGTCACATCAGTAGTTTTTCGGCCCCTAATCGCACCCATTAACCGTTTTATCTAATCCGCATCCAAGTTGGCTTTGGCTGCAATTCACTGAAACCTATAGACACTAGCTACAGGGGGCTTTAGGTCGCTTAATTGTTACACCATGTAGTTGCAACCGTTTATCACAGACAATTGGATCGGTAAATGTTGGGGGTTTCAAGATGTTGTGCACGCTGGCGCCGCCAAGCGTCAATTTTTCGTACTTTGAAGAATTTGTCAAAATTGGCAAATGAAGTCCGAAAGCGCTACGGCGATAAATGGAGAAAAATATTTCAAATTGACAAATTGAGAAAAGTTACGATTATTCAGTCTGTTTTTCTATGATCTGTCACCACTGGACCGGCGATGACAAGACTCTGCGCGACGTTCCCATTTCCGCGGGCTAGTGCGCTTCCCAATTGGTTTGTTAGGTCCACACAAAAAGCGACCCAAACAAATTCAATTAACAGCTCCCGGGTGCTGCGTCAGTCACACGAGGTGCCGATAATCCGCCTCATCATCGCAGTATGCCACGGTCGACCAGCTGATGGTTGTTGCGCCGACTTGGGTCAACCTGCGAAACAGTGCCGTGATTGTTAAAAAAATCCCTTCTGTCAAATTTCAAGATTCATTAACATCTTTGACTTTCATGCACGATAAAATGGGTAATTTTTATAAAACTGGCTGTGAGTCAGATTTGATTAAATCTATCTATAACACTTTATTAAATTTGTGTAAATTTACACTGAAGTAAGTAAAAAAGTAAAAAAGTAAAAAAGTATGATATAAAAAGGAATTTTACTCCAAAAGTTGAACTTTAGAACGTGAAGATTTCCTGGGTAAATCGAATAAAATAGAACATCCACCAACTCACACGAAATCGGAAAAAGTTGCCCCGACCTTCTTCGATATCCTTGAAACTTGATTCTAAGAGGTAATTTTGGTTCCTGATCAGGAATCCGTGGTCAATATTTTTCCTTTAATTTTTCTGAATTTTTACAAAGACTCGTTTTCAGTGATTTGTGGCTCGAAACCGTACAGAGAATGAAATTTAGTGTCAAGGACTCTAGTGTATAATTATCATTTAAACCCAAAATATGACCAAAAATCGATTTTTCGACACTTTGGGTCAATTCTGAGGGTTGATTCAGATTCAGCGGGCAAAATTACATATAAAAACATATATTTGGTCAATTTTTGAAATTCGTTCGTTAGGGTGGTCCCATATGGTTTTCCCTTGAAAATTAGACTTTTTCAAATGAAGATATCTCGAATTTAAAGAAAAACATCCCTGAGATTTTTTCAGCGTTTATAGTGCTGGATCTTCTCTTTTAAATGCAACCTGGCGCTTAAAATTTGGCTTGCGCCTTTTCGAGATATTTAAGTTTTAAATTTGCATCTTTTTTACCTTAAAATCGCTATAACCCTTAAGTCCAAATTGCCTTGTCAAATAATAAAAATGTTTGTTTTTTAGAGCTCTAAAAGTGCCTCGAATACCACTTTTCTCTAAAACTTAACCCTGAATTGCCACGTTCAAAAAACTGATTTTTGAAGGTTTGCTCAAATGCTTTCTATAAATTTTGTCGTAGAAGGCGTAGATTACGAGATAAAATTTTGGTGTCTTCGACAAAGTTGCTTGGATTGGCAAGCCCGTCAACTTTCTAGAAGACGAAAAAATTCCCAAAAATATTCCTGTAAAGTTAGATTTCCAAAATCACCCTAATCGTGAACCACCCTAATTTTCAACCAAACCAAAAGTTGCCCCTTTTCATATGCAACAACTCTTCTGAAGACACCAAAGCTCCAAAACTTCAGCATTTTACGGAAAATCCATGTTCCACTTAATTTTGCGATTTGGACCACTGTGGACTGGCTGTGTTTGTGTTAGATTAGATTAGATTAGACAAAAAGGAAAATTTGTATGAATGGGCAAACCCGTTCTTTTTAAGAGCCGCTCATTTTCGCTCGCTCACCGAAATGAGCGGCTCTTTCGCTCTTTTTCCAAAAAAATGAATGAAATGGCTACTTACAGAGTGGTGTGATTTGCCTTGCCTTTTTTATAAGACTTTAAAAAAAATAATTACTTTTATTCATCTTTACGATCAGTTGTGCAAAGAAAAGATTTATATTTTGCTTAGAAAATAATTCAGTTTTACTTTTGGGGAAATTAAAAAAAAACAACCTAAACTATTCAGAGTTTTTCAATGTAAATAGATGAGAATGTTATAATACAACGAATTATGTCAATTAAGCTCTCAAAATGTCAGCAAATAGCCCTTCTTTAACCTGCCGATTTTTTTTATCCTAAAATACTTGAAAAAGTACACCGTTTTGACATTAATTTGTAAGCATTGAAATTATTGAAATTACATTTTCAGTTCTCAAACTCTAATTTATTAGAAATTCAATAAATTATATTTATAAACATTAGTTTAGAAATCATTCCATCTTGAAACGGTTCTTTCAAAAGACCGGGGTTTCAAAAAGAACCGCGGCTCTTTTTTGTGAGCCATGGTTCATTTGCACTTTTCATTGAACCGGCCTCTTTGAGCGGCTCGCTCTCTTTTTGCCCACCTCTAGCAATGAATATTCCTAGTTTTTTCCAAGCTTGGGAGTTTAGGTGTTAAAATGCTAGACTTTTTTTTTAAATCCTTAACTTTCATTTTCGAGAAACAAACAGCAAAAATCGAAATTTCTTCAAAAATCAGACTGAATACACTCTATGACGACGACTCTATGACAAACCACTTTTATGCGAAAGAACGGAAAATTTCTAATTTTCTTCCATAGACACCAGGTTGAGTTCGAAGCGTTTTCGAGTGGTTTTATTAAAATTATAGTTTACAGTGTATACAAAAATATTTGGAATGTTTTTTTAGATGGTTGCCAGTTGCCAGTTTTGAAGGCATTTTCAGAAGAACGTTTGATAAGTAAATTTGGATTTATTTACTTAATCTCTAATTTTCATTAAATTGATTAAAAGCTAAAATATTAAATTGTCATTTTTTTTAATGATCATTAAAAGAAAGCTGGCCTTAATGATTGATTTAACATATAAATTCAATTTGCTCACTTTTAAGTTGACATTTATAAGACGCACAGTGACTATCACAGTCACCTTGTATTTTTAAATAACAATTTTAAACGAAACTATTTTTGAAAGCTCCATTGAAATTTTTAAGACGTACATGGACATCACGCCAAGGCTGAAGAAGTTTATTATTACAAATCAATGTATCTAAAAAAATCTTCGTGGTAAGAACGCTTAAATATCCGTGACCTAGAAAATACTTTACCTCGGAATTTTGGATTTATTTAAATTTTTATTTTTTTTTTATTTAAAAGGAGGCGCGTGATACTTCTTGCATCTTCACCTAAAACGAAGCTTTATGAATGGTCGTGCGCCTCCATGAACATATATGGAAAAACTTATAATTGGATAAAAAACAAAAATCCACAGGATAAATATTTTCTAGGTCACGGATTTTTTTTTATCTTGAAATCATGGCCTATCCTGAAATCTTGAGATTTGTTCAACGATAATTTGCAACAATATCAAAATAGTTTGCCTCAGGGTCAACATTCTCAGACACTTTTGATTTTTTGTACAAAGTTATAAACAAAATGCGCATGTTGAGTTCCAAGTAATAGATTGTTATAATCGTTGAATATTTGTTGGAAGAGTTATCCTGTCAGTGATTTTTTTGTTTCGATTTCCATAAATAGTGATTTTTATTTATATTTTTTGATGTACCTTTTTTCCTGAACATTGATTTACTTAAAACCACCAAGACATTCGCTATCGGGGTATAAGATGGCTGTGTGTGTACTTTTTTCAGAAAGAACTAGATTAAATTTGGTCAAATTTGAGTTTAAATTATACAAAAAAATATTGGCAAAAGGATGCAGTCAAAATTCAATTAAATATTTCTGATTACAAAACCAATATTGTTTTTATTTTTATTTTTTTTGTGTTATGACGATGTAGTATAATGATGTATGCGAGGGGCGTGACAATAGTAAGAAAATTAATATATTTAATTAATTAACGGCCAAAATTAACAAATTAACTTTTGTTTACGACCAAAACATCGCCACCTCTCCTTACACCACTTTGGTTTCACTTCGAATTTGACAGTTCAACAGCGGGCGTGATTGTTGTTGTGTTTGATTTTGATGGCAAAGTTTTATCACCAAAAAGAACCAGGATTAAGGCACATAAGAAATAACAGTCGAACAGGAGGATCCGTTGAAAGTGGCAATCGAGTTCCGGAGAACATTGCAGCTGATCATTCCGGAGCATAATTCGGCGGTTCAAGCAGCTATGCGCGCTGGTTTGCGTTCAACAAAATTGCCGAATGGATCAAGTTGGTGATCGATCACGAGTAGCTTATGCTGTTCCGCGATACTTGGTGGAGTAACGAGCCGGTTAAGACGATTCAATAACTGATGAAAAGGCAGATTTTACTTTCGTTTTCTCCACTCGCAGATTTCGACAAAAATGTTCCTGTTACTCAAGTCTGGCTTCTTAATCAGCAATCCCCCCGGCAGTTGAGCAAGTTCAACGCGGCCTGCTGGATGTGGTTCCTGCTGGTGGTAGATTCTCCAATGTTGTTTACCTTTGCACCGCTACCCAATTGGCGTCGTCCGTCAGCCCTGTGACGAACATCACCACCGGTACGATCAAGGGTACGACGGAACAGCATCCCTGGCCAGAGGATCGACTGGACAAGAAAAGGCCTCAATTTCCCGAGACAGTCCCGAGTGCAGTTATCCGGTGCTTTTGCTAAAGCTTCTAGCGCTGAAATTACTCAATTCGGAAGTAATCGAGGAATGACATGTTGGAGGTAAGGCGATCTAATTGCTGGAGAAAAACATGTTAATAATTTTGAATCCTCTACCCCGTAGATTGAACCCAAAATGATCCTGTTGCTCAAGTTTGGTTTCTTGGTCGAATTTTCGATAAGCAGCAGGTTAAGTTCAACGTAGCCTACCAACAGTGATTCCCGCGCACTCAATCCGCGACGTCGTTTGGCCCCGTGACGACCATCTGCACCGGTGCAACTTCGAGCCCGGAGGATCAGCAACATTTTTTAGACAATTAAAAATCAAGTTTAACATCTTTGTTCAAATAGTATTTTTTATAATATTACGTTTAATAATCATATGAAATTAAATCAATAAACAACTACCCAGGCAAATTAATGAACATTGTCAATTGCACGGTCAATTGTCGGTAGGAAAGTAGCCAAATCCTTCAGAACAAAATCAATCTGCCAGGACGGAAACTTATTTCGTCTAAATTGGCCACGTCCTGCAGTACGATTTCAGATCTTAATAACGCACGGCTTCTGTGGCGTTCATGGCAATTCATGAATTACAGAATGAAAACACTTCACCATGAACGGTAAACGGAAGTCGCCAGCATCGTCTGTCCTCTTTGTTCTCGTGCATCGCGTGCATCCTCAGGATTGTACCCTGGGCACAATCGAAGTTGGTTGCGTTCTTTAGAGTGTGACGGTTTGCACAGCGGATCGATCGTCGGCAGCCGGTAGATGGCAATGTCGGCCGAGTGGCGCGCTCCCGTCGCCAGCATACTGTTGCTCGGGTTGATCTGGCACGCGTGGATCCCCGACTGCGTGTCCGGACTGGTGCCGCGGCTGTTGGGCAACGTCGGGATTGCGTCCACCTTGCGGGTGTTTACGTCGTACACCATCAGCTTCCGAACACGACCTGCCGATTGCTGAGCCATTGCGCGCAAAACACCTTGTTGATGTTCCCGAGCGCAATCGGCGTTTCCTTGAACATGTCGTGCGTCAAAAAGTGCCGGCTGGTGTAGGACGGGTCTACGTTCCGCTCCTCGGTCAGGTCCGACTCCCGGCTGCGCACGTAATCAACAAAGTTAAACGATGTGCTCAGGACCTGGTGCTGCTGGGCTGGTGTTTCCTCCTCCGAGTCCGAATCCTCGTACGTCACAAAATCGTCCGGTTGGTCCGGCTTCCGGCGCCGTTCCTGCCGCAGAACGTCGCTCTGTGTGAAAAAGTTGTTCGTATCCTCTGGAGAATCCTGTAGAAGACACCACGATTGTTAGGTGGTGAGTTTCTAGGGACGAGTACTGAAGAACATCAACGTTCTCTTTACGGTTACCTCCACAATCTGTGAACTCTGCACAATATTCTCCTACTACTGGCGGATCCTCCGGTGGATTTCGGATTAGCGCTTTCCGGCTTGTTAATTTTCAAGTGGCCACTGGCCAAATTCAGCTGTGAAAAATTGGTTGGCGAAATTGATTTTGAAACAAAAATAAAAACAAACTTGACAGTTCGCGCAAAAGCAAACAATGTTTTCAAAAAGCAGGTGTGGCACTGTCAAATGTCAAATGGCAAGAGATATTTAATTCCTTAATGTATTAAATGTGACTATTTAATACATTAAGGCCATTGTCACGCCCCTCGGATGTATGTAGTACTTGGGTAAGAGCTGATTAACAGGTTATCATTTAGTGATCTCTAAAAAAAATAAAAATGGCAACGCAGCGCATGCAACTTGAAAAAAAAAATATATATATAAGAAGTCCAACTCCGGGTAATCAGAAATTTTCGGCTCCGACTCCGACTCCGACTCCAGCTAATAAAATTTAGCCGACTCCGGCTCCGACTCCGACTCCAGCTGTTCGAGTTTTACGACTCCGACTCCGACTCCCACTCCAAGCTTCCCAAAAAGACCCGACTCCACCGACTTCGACTCCACAGCTCTGGTTGCCATCATATTTACATATTTTTTTTTGTTATATTTCTATCATATAATAAACATTGTCAAATATTGTTTGCTTCTGACTTTTTCCAACCTGTCACGTCACACGTGAGTTTGTGTTTTCTCTAGAGAAGCTGCTAATCTGCCCGCGGCATCTCTGACAAACGATCAGCCCGCAGCAAACCGTGTGATGTGTCGTCCGGAGTTTCGCCGTGAGACGACATCTGAACGCGCCAATTTGGTTGGCATCACAATGGAAAATGGGAAAATAATGGGACACGTTGATAATCGCACACAGACACCGTCCACACGTGTGGTGGAATTAGGTGCACCTTCCCGCCCGGTTGCAGATCAGATCCGGAACAACAAAATGTCGAGGGAAACGTTTATATTAAAAGATAAGTTACTTCTAGGTTAGGTATAGTGGCAGAGATTACTTTACAATTTAGGTATTTGGGAATAACCTATTTAAATTTGTTTAAAAAATTAAATAACGATTAAAAAAAACTGACGCCAAATAAAATAATCAAGAAATTTTACCTTACTGTAAAAAAAACATTAATCTGGCAACACTGCCATTCCCATTCATCTAATCCGAATCGCGTAAAGCTCAGTGCTACTGCGATCCGCGTGGGTGGTTGATGCATTTTTCAATGGGATTGCACCTGCTCCTCCCTCCATTTTTTTGTTCCAGCTTCCAAACGGGTTGCACGTGAGCGGGCGAGGGTATAATTTCCGAAACTAAATCAACCTACCCAGCCCATTTAGGGGGGTATTGTTGTTCCCAGCCAAAACGGGCCCACTTATCTACCATTCAGTCAGCGATTTTTTTTCTGTCGTTGTTTATTCAAGCTTGAGAAATCTAACTAAAAAAAATCCGAGCATCACCAGCATTGCACGGTGCACATTTCTTGCATCTGTTCCAAAACTTGAGTGAACCCAATGTTGCGTAAATGCTGAATTTAGAGGACCACCGTGCGATATTTGAAGACCCATCGACACCTGACCTGTGGTCTTGAAGGTTGATCGAGATCACTTTTGGATTTTTTATGCTCCGTATTTTAGCGTATAGGAGCAGTTCTCTACGGAATCGATCTTTTTTCTTTAAGTTTAATTTTTGTATTTTTTAATCCGGCTGAAACTTTTTTGGTGCTTTCGGTATGTCATAAGAAGCCATTTTGCATCATTAGTTCGTTCATATAATTTTTCAGATTTTGGCAGATGTCCATACAAAAATGACGTATGAAAATTCAAAAACCTGTATCTTTTGAAGGATTTTTTATATCGATTTGGTGTCTTCGGCAAAGTTGTAGGTATGGGTATGGGCTACACTGAAAAAAATGATACACGGTATAAAAAAAAATTGGTGATTTTTAACATCGCTTTGTGTCACCAAAACATGATTTGCAAAACACACTATTTTTTTTTTTGTATTTTCTGATATGTTTTAGAGAACCACAAATGCCAACTTTTCAGAAATTGGCAAAAAATCTTTGATCGAGTTATGATTTTTTGAATCTATACTGATTTTTTCAAAAAAAATCGAAATATTGGTCGCAAAAATTTTTCAACTTAATTTTTCGATGTAAAATCAAATTTGCAATCAAAAAGTTCTTTTAGTGAAATTTTGATAAAGTGTACCGTTTGCTAGTTATAGCCACTTTTATGTATTTTTTTTTATAAATAGTCGCAGTTATTAATTTTTTTTAAATAAGTGCCCGTGTTTGCCCAATTTTGAAAAAAAATATTTTTGAATTGCTGAGAAAGTTCTCTATATTTTGCTTTTTTAAATATTGTTGATACGACTCTTAGTTGCTAAGATAATGCCATGCAAAGGTTTTAAACCATGCCATGCATCAGGAAATTGATGTTAAAATATGTAATATTTGTGAAATTTTCCGATCGTTTCGAAAACAATATTTTCAAAAAAAAAATCAAGACTAACATTTGGGTAATTCTTCGCAAACTCACACAGCAGTTGCCCCGACCCCTCTTCGATTTGCGTGAAACTTTTTCCTAAGGGGTAACTTTTGTCCCTGCTCACGAATCCGAGGTCCGTTTTTTGATATCTCGTGACGGAGGGGCGGTACGACCCCTTCCATTTTCGAACATGCGAAAAAAGAGGTGTTTTTCAATAATTCGCAGCCTGAAACGGTGATGAGATAGAAATTTGGTGTCAAAGGGACTTTTATGTAAAATTAGACGCCCGATTTGAATTCCGAAAAAACGTATTTTTCAACGAAAAAAACACTAAAAAAGTTTTAAAAACTCTGCCATTTTCCGTTACTTGACCATACAATTTTTTTGGAGCATGTCATTTTATGGGAAATTTAATGTACTTTTAGCATCTACATTGACCCAGAAGGGTCATTTTTTCATTTATAACAAAAAAATTCATTTTAAAATTTCGTGTTTTTTCTAACTTTGCAGGGATATTTTTTGGAGTGTAACAATGTTCTACATAGTTGTAGAGCAGTCAATTTAAAAAAAATGATATAGAAACATAAGGGGTTTGCTTATTAACATCACGAGTTATCGCGATTTTACGAAAAAAAGTTTTGAAAAAGTTAGTCGTCGTTGATCATGGCCGTTCATGGTCACCGGCGACAGACACGGACGACGAAACAAAAAGGAACGCAAGAAGTAACTTTTTCAAAACTTTTTTTTTGCAAAATCGCGATAATCAGTGATAATTATAAGCAACCCCCTTATGTTTACATATCAAAATGTTTGTAATTGTCTGCTCTACAACTTTGTAGAACATTGTTACACCAATTTCTTGAAAAGTTAGAAAAAACATGAAATTTTAAAATGAAAAATTTTGTTCTAAATGAAAAAATTAGCCTTCTGGGTCAATGTAGATTCGAAAAGTACATTAAATTTCCCTCAAAATGACATGTTCTAAAATTGTGTACAATCGAGTTACGGAAAATGGCAGAGTTTTGAAAACTTTTTTAGAGTTTTTTCGATGAAAAATACGTTTCTCCGGAATTCTGAGTACGTCATCAAATCAGGCGTCTAATTTTACATAAAAGTCTCTTTGACATCAAATTTCTATCTCATCACCGTTCTTTTTTCGCATGTTCAAAAATGGAAGGGGTCGTACCGCCCCTCCGTCACGAGATATCAAAAAACGGACCTCGGATTCGTGATCAAGGACAAAAGTTACCCCTTAGAACAAAGTTTCACGCAAATCGAAGAGGGGTCGGGGCAACTTTTCCCGATTTTGTGTGAGGGGACCATCCATAAACCACGTGGACACTTTTTTGGGAATCTATTACCCCCCCCCCCCCCCTTCGTGGACAATTGTCCATACAAAAAAAAACTTTTTGTATGGATCGTGGACAATCGCCATACCCCCTAAAGTGTCCACGTGGTTTATGGATGGTCCCGAGTTGGTAGAGAATTAACCATTTTAAAAGGGCCAAACATTCAAATTCGTTTTTGCATCGAAAAATGAAGTTAAAAAATTTTTGCGACTAAAATTTTGATTTTTTTGAAAAATTTTGTATTGATTCAAAAAATTATAACTCGGTCAAAAATGTTTTGCCCATTCTGGGAATTTCTGAAAAGTTGGCATTTGATGACCTCTAAAACATATCAGAAAATACAAAAAAATAAAAATAGTTTTTTTTGTGCAAATCAAGTTTTAGTGACAAAAAGTGAAATTAAAAATCACTAAAAAAAATTTACCGTGTATCATTTTTTTCCAGTGTAGTCCATATCCATACCTACAACTTTACCGAAGATACCAAATCGATCAAAAAATTCCTTCAAAAGATACAGATTTTTGAATTTTCTCAAATCATTGTTGTATGGACTCCTGCCAAATTTAGGCAGCGAATGACAAACATGTTAAAGCTGCCTGAAATAAATCAACTACCACCACCACCTGCCAAATTTGTATGGAAAATTATATGAACGAACTAATGATGCAAATTGGCTTCTTTGGGCATACCGAAGGCACCAAAAAAGTTTCAGCCGGATTAAAAAATACAAAAAAAATAGAATGACCGAAATCTCGGAGAATTGCTTATAGTCTAAGTTATTACAAAAAACACTGGATTTGTATATAAAAGCTAATTATCATTTGAGCAATTCTCTACCAAAACCGGAAATGGATTTTATTTGTATTTTTTTATTTGGCTCAAACTTTGTGGGGGCCTTCCCTATGACCAAATATGCTATTTTGTGTCATTGGTTCACCCATACAAGTCTCCATACAATTTTGGCAGCTGTCCATACAAAAATGGTATGTTAATATTCAAACAGCTGTAACTTTTGAGTGAATTTTCTGATCAATTTGGTGTCTTGGGCAAAGTTGTATGTATTGTTGAGGACTTTTGAGAATATAGGTACACGGAAAAAAAATTTGCAGATTTTTTTATCAACTTTTTTTTCACTAAAACTCAATTTTCCAAAATACGTATTTTTTTATTTTCGAGATTTTTTGATATGTTTTAGGGGACAAAGAACCGCAACTTTTGAGCAATAAAGAAACATGGTCAAAAAATCTGCCGCCGAGTCATGAATTTTTGAAAAAATAGTGATTTTTGGAAAAAATCGAAGTTTCATGCAAAAACAAGTTTGACATTATTTTTTAATGCAAAATCGAATTTGCAATCGAATAGTACTTTACATATTTATAAAGGGCTCCGTTTTCAAGATATAGCCACCGAAAGTTTGATTTTAGCGAAATATTTGCAGTTTTTCAATTTTTAAAAATAGTGACCATGAGTGACCATTTCTAAAAATATTTTTTTTGAAAAGTTCAGAAAATTTTCTATAAAATTGTCTAAGAGACATTGAAGATTGGACCTCTGGTTGCTGAGATACAGCGGCTTAAAGAAAAAGAAACACGAAAATTGAAGTTTTCTAAGTCTCACCCAATCAGCCCACCATTTTCTCATGACGATATCTCAGCAATTAATGGTCCGATTTTCAATGTTAATACATGAAACATTCGTGAAATTTTCCGATCTTTTCGAAAAAAATATTTTGAAAATTTTTAAATCAAGACTAACATTTTAAAAGGGCCAAACATTGAACATTACGCCCATTTTCACGAATGCTTCATGTATTAACATTGAAAATCGAACCATTAGAGATATCGTCATTAGAAAATGGTGGGCTGTTTGGGTGAGACTTAGAAAACTTCAATTTTCGAGTTTATTTTCTTTCTTTTTTCTTGAAAATCAAAAAATACGTATTTTGGGAAATTGAGTTTTAGTGAAAAAAAAGTTGATAAAAAATCTGCAATTTTTTTTTCCGTATACCTATTTTTTTTCTCAAAAGTCCTCAACAATACCTACAACTTTGCCGAAGACACCAAATTGATCAGAAAATTCACTCAAAAGTTACAGCTGTTTGAATATTTACATACCATTTTTGTATGGACAGCTGCCAAAATTGTATGGAGACTTGTATGGGTGAACCAATGACACAAAATAGCATATTTGGTCATAGGGAAGGCCCCCATAAAGTTTGAGTTAAATAAAAAAATACAAAAAATAAAAATGGTCGAAATCGGCCGATTTCGTAGAGAGTTGCTCATTTTTTTTTAAAAAAAAAGAAGAAATAGATCAAATTCTTTTCGCTCTTACCTCGATCAAATATGCTATTAAAATTACAGAGATTGATTGATTGACACCTATTGAGTAACGGAAAAAAGCTTCAAGTCTCTTATCGTTCAGGGGCCACACCACCATTACATAGGACAACGGTGATGATCTTACCACAAAGCTTTCTACTCCACCATTAGCGCCCGGGCTATCAAGCCTTCTGCCGGTATAGCTTAACCTATAGAATTATAATGTAACCCGTTTTGTGGAATGCAGCAGCCGGCCAGCCAGCCAGATAGCCATTGATTGTTCAAGCTCATTGTAATGTGACGCGCGGTGCGGAGATCCATTCAAAAACGGTAGTTTCCGTGAGTTGAAAGGGTTAAGGTTCGTGCGCGTCAAGGTCAATTGATTTGTTGGATGTCGCGATACTGCTGATCAATGCGGAGATCGACATTGAACCGATTGTTGGCCTGATGACCGTGTCCCCACCCAGCGCTGCTCTCCAGGTGGATTGTCAGGGGCACGTGGAATGTGCTATTCAGGGTGGATTGATTAAATGAGGTCGTTGGATTGACGATTTTGAAAAAAAGCAATCTAGAGTAGGCTTGATACAGATTGTGATATTGTTTCTCATTTTCACTGCAAAATATAAATTTCTTAGAAGGAAATTCATCCAAAAAAGATTATATTAAGATTTTTTGTTGTATTGACCCTTTCATTGTAACTTGGATTTTGCCCGCACTTTTGACATAACATTTGAAAAAACTAGGCAACCAGCTTTTGTTTATTTACATTTCACCTTTAAATTTGAGTTTTAAACTTAGAAATCGTAAATCTCATAAAAGTGGAGTGTTTTTTTCTTTCAGTGTATTTTTTTTCGGAAAGCCCGTAAAATTTCCAACAAGTTTGTCTTTGACTACTTTTTGATACGATGCAACGGCTTCGAGATACAACAATATTTAAATTACGAAATACCAAAATATTTAAAACACTTACGCCCTTCTCAAATGTCATTATCGAGTGTAACTGGCTCCATATACACAAAAATGGCTTATATATGCCTAGGATAACATGTCTGGAGTTTATTTTTGACAAAGAACTTTGTCCTAAGGGCACTGTCTACGGGTGTCAATCCAAAATTTCACGAAGCGAAAGTGTAACGATTTGTGTAATTGTTTGAACGCTTACATCTTCCACCCAATTCAAGCAATCTGCATGCTTTATCCACCAAACGAAAGGGGAAGTCTTAAATTGCAAGTTGACTACCTCACAAAGTTGATAAAACTTTGTTAAAGTATTCAAAAGTTAAGATGAAAATAAAAAATGAATGTAGGAAAAATCCCGGCTGCTGATTGGCTGAGAGCATTTTACAAATTTTGCCTTGCCTCTTGCTTTCGTGGAACTGTCACGCGAGAATGTTGCACCAGTGTTGCCACATTTCATGCGAACTATTTAAGCTAGCACTTAGCCTCAGAAAATTTCAGTACCGTAAAACGGGGTGACTTTGATAGCCGGGGTGACTTTGATAGGTTTGCGATTTTTCCGCAAAATGAAGAGTACAATTAAAATACGTAAGGAATGGATTAGAAACATACTGACCGTGGTAGAGAAGTGTTCAAAGTACCTCAAGAAGAACATTTCATAAAATTTGGACAAGTTTAAAAAGTTAGTTAACTATAGTTAAGAAAATGTTGATGAAAGTCATTATTTTAAACTTCTCAAAGTGTCATGATTTTCTCAATGAACATGATTTTTAATCGGAAAACGGAATGCATTTTCGGATTCTTTGGACAATTTTCTACTAGGAGAAGGTTAAAAAAGTTTGTAAATAATAAATAATATGTGTTTTTGAAACACAATTAAAAAAAATCTCCAAATTTATAGGCAATTTCAGTTGAACAAATTTCATGTAAAATGTGAAAACTTGTGATTCGTGCTTCGAATTCAGTATAAAATGCAATATGAATCAATAATTTTATAAACAAAACTAGTTTTAACAAAATTTCAGGCAAAAATCCGACTTTTAACAATTTTACCTAAAATTTAAATGTATTTTTCTAAAAAGCTTCTAAAAAGCTAAAAAGCACTTAGTTAACTAAATATAAACATTGATTTTTTTCTTAAAAACTATACCAGCTACTTAAGTGATGGAACATTTAGCGTACAAATAAAGTTTGAACATCTTAAATATGATTTTAACAAGAAAAACTATGACTATCAAAGTCACCCCGGAATTAAAACTAAGAATTTTTAACATAACTATTTTTCTAAACATTATTGAAAAAACTTTTTTTCCGAAATAGTGCATAGAGTTATCTACGCGCGCATGTATTGCGTGTACGTACACGAAAGATTTCTAGGTTAAAATTTGTACCCGCCAGCAAAAACAAATGGTAAGCTAGTGTGCGTGACATCGGGCTTAGATAGCTCTATAGACTTTGTGTGGCCTACCCCAGTACATGTTTTAAAAATAATAATGTTGAGAAAAACCTTACCTGTTGGAAAATATTCTAAAAACAAATTAAAATCCTATCAAAGTCACCCCGGTTTACGGTATCTACCGTGGGTTCATCAAAGACGGATCAACGGTGGTAATTTTATTGCTCACACACACACACGCACACATTGAAAGACACAGTTTGTGCACTAAATTGGGAGGAATTCTGTTCTAATGAAAATTCCGTCCTAACAATCACCGGAAAACCAGAATGATTTGGGGCAATGGGGTTGGGACCACACTTATAGGATATTGGCCGCACCCGGAGTGGCCAGTGCCCTCGGGAAGGTTCTACCGGGGGGACATTAATCGAACCATACGACTTGGGGCAATATGGGTATCAAAATTCATGGTTTTTGAAACTGGTAATGAAAATGGCCATTTTGATCGGATTGGCCACACCCAGAGTGGCCAGTGCCCTCGGGAAGTTTCTACCGGGAGGACATTATTCGAACCATACGACTTGGGACAATATGGGTATCAAAATTCATGGTTGATACAGGACATGAAAATTACCATTTTGATTGTGGTGGTCACAACCTAGAGTGGCCGGTTCCCTCTGGGAGGTCTTCCCGGGGGGACATTTTCCGAACCATAATTGTTTTGGCAATATTTTCGTGTTTTGGCAATTTATTTCCACAGAGGTGCCAAAGATTGAAAACATTTATTTGGAATAAATAATTTAGGATTAAATAAATAGACAATGATTTAAAAATATAAAATAAAATAAAATAATTTTTTAGGAGTTTTGTACAAAGTTCTTTGTCATATTGGTCATGTAGAATATAACTACCTGCACCTTTTTTTTAGAAAAGTTCCAATAAACCAAATTTTCAGTTTTTGCTTTTTGGGTGTTTTTTAATACCCCTGACTCAAGGCTGTTTCAAAAGCACCAAAAAAGCAAAAACTGGAAATTTGGTTTATTGGACCTTTTTAAAAAAAACTCCATATGTCAACAAAGTTTCATTGAAATCGGAGAGGGCCGAGAAAAAAGTACCTAAAAAATCCTGTTTTGGGCTGGAACTGCTCTGAAGTCCAAAATGAATAGTGCTCTGTAGTATCCTCAAATGACATGTCTCTCGATGGTTGACAATTGAGTAACGAGAAATGACAGCGGTTTTAAAACTATTTTTTACCTTGTTTTGGTGAAAACTAACTCTTTTCGAAATTATGAGTACGTCATTGAATCGGTTGTTCAATCAGGGTGTATTAGTAAAAATTCCGAAAATGAGGAGGTCGTACCGCCCTTCTGTCACGAGATATCCAGGGTTGTTACGGGAGAGTCGAAAAAAAAAATCCGCGCCAAATCCGCGCCGACCTAAAATCCGAAACCGCGCAAAATCCACGCCATATAAAAAAATATCGCGACCAACATTTAAGAATTTTATTTTTTAATGAATTTTATTTTTTAATGAAGAAAAACTAATTCAGAAAGTATTTGATAAAAAAAACTCGTTTTATGGTTAAAGGCTCCAAAAGAATGAAAGCAATAAATCCATAAAAAAAAAATCATCAAGAGACGGTCAAGGCAAGGGCCATGAAAAAAAATTCTTCAAAATAGAAAATACAATATTTAAAAACCTAAAAATTTAACTTCATAAATATAACCTCAAAATTAAATCAAAATCTAAAATTATAATATGATAAAATGTTAAATTTCGAAAGTCTAGGACTTTAAAAATTGTGGAATCCAAGAATCTAAGAATTTAAAAATAAAAACATTTAAGAATTCACGAACTGATTAATTTAAGAATTAAAGAATTTAGGATTTTATAATTTAAGAATTTTAGAATTTATATGCTTTCATTTTAGATTTGAGATTTTTCTTTCTATATTGTTTTGAATTTGATATTTTTTAGTTTTTAAATTTTGACTTTTTAATTTTGATTTTTTTTAAATCTTCAAATTTTCGATTACCCAAATTTTTTGTACTTCGAATTTCAGATTGCTAAAATTTTGAATTTGAAATTTCAGATTTTTTAAATTACGATTTTAGAAATTTCGGAAAAAAATTAATATGTATTTTGATTTTTCTTTTTGTTATTATAAAAACTATTAAAACATTTTTTTTCGAATTTTTGAATTTCTGAAGCTTTGAACTTGAAATGTTATGATCTTTTTATTTTTCGCCAAGATTGTTTAAATTTAAAAAAAAAAATCTACCGAATAAATTCCATTCCAAAATTCTAAAGTGGAGGCCAGCTTCTGTTACGTCTAATCAAGCTCATATTTGGCGCCCACCAGAACAAGCCCCAATAATAGTTTTTGTTACACATTCTATTGTCTATATCTTAGGGAAAAGTTTGTAATATTTGATTTACAAAATTAAAAATTGAATAAATCCAGTATAAAATCAAAAATAAATAAGGTTAAAAATCATTACTCAAAACTCAAAAGAAATCAGAGCCGGAGATGTTAAGAAATGACAAGAAACATATAAAAAATAATTTCTACATAATCTTTGTTTGTATTTTCTTAGTACGAAACGTCTAAAAAATGGAGATAAACATTTTCAAAATTGCCATCCGCGCGAAATCCGCGCCTGAGCAAAATGAGCCAGCAAATTCGCGCCAGATCCGCGCTATCCGCGCGAAACGCGCCATCCGCGCGATCCGCGCCGTCCGTAACAACCCTGAAAAATGGGCCTCGGATTCGTGATCAGGGACCACAATTACCCTTAGAGCAAAGGTTCACGGAAATCGGAGGGTAGTTGGGTCAAATGTTGTGTGAGTTGGCAGATATTTTCCCAAATACAGTCTTTACAGGGACATCACTTAAAAACTTTTAACAACTGCCTTAATTGACCCTAAGTGACCCAGTTCGCCCCAGATGACAAAATCTAATTTTTCTTTTCCCACGTATCAATATGTAATTAGAACAGGTTAAACGGGAATTTTCGGGAAAATGACTCAACAGCACCAAGCATCATTTCGCTATAAATATAATATTTTATTCATTATATGCATCATACATTATACTTTCAACCTTTTCTGCGTTTTTCTTTGCGTAACACATATTTGTCCTTAATCATTTTTCTTTTTCTTCTTCCTCCACAACTCCCTCACTAAACAATCATTTTTTTTTAAAAACACACACAGATTTGAGGAAATAGAGTTCCATTCCAGTTTGCACTTGCATCGCAATTCAATTTTGGCACATTTCATCATCAATTTTTTTTTCGTTTCGTTTACCTCACGTCCCATTCTCGTCACCCACACCTAGTAGGCCGCGTTATCGGTCCCTTGCAAACGTGGCGCAAATGTCGCGCACGCTTCAGGAATGCGCAGATTCCGGGCGACTTCGCCGCCGCCTTCTACGATTCTTTGATTGCTAATTTATTTATTGTGTACTTTCTCAACTCTTCGCTGGTTTTTTCTTTATTACTCTTTTAGACTTCACTATATTACATTGGATTTTGATGTGTGTTGTGCGGTGCCGATTTTTTTTTATTGTTCACTTTGTTAACTTCCTTTGTTTTTATCTCGCGCATTTTTATTGTGGTCTTATCAGTTCGCTGATAACGACTCTTCGATTTTTTCGCCGAGATTAACACTTCTCGCAGGGTGAACTTTTTTAACGTTATTAGTTTGTTTTTTTTTTGTAACTAAATTAATTTTCTCTCACTTTTATCGGTAAATTTCTCTGTACAAATACTAATAATAACGCGGTTCGGGTGGTTCCCCCCTCGTAAAAAAAAACGAATACTGCAACATTTTCCAGAATTCTACAAGTACACGGTCGCACACACTGAACAAACGGGGTTTGCACTTCACATCTTCTGGATGATTTCGTACTTTTTGCGCAGGTCACACACGTCGTTCTTTGGGTCGTACTTCTTCCGGGCCGCGAGCTGCGCGCGTAGTTCCGCCGCCGTCATGTTGAGGTTCAGCTTGGGAGCTTCCTTGACGGGGGGGCTTCCGTTCTGCTTGCCGTTGCCGTTGGCCTCCGCCGCCTTGGCACCATTACCATTGGCCATCGACAAGGCCTTGGTGTCCTCGATGATCTGATCGACGACGGGCTTTGACTTTGGCTTCACATCTCCAGCGGCCGCGCCGTTGCCATTGACCATTTTATTAGCACTCGTGTCCACGTTGTTGTTTGCGGCGGCATTCTTCTTGTTGTTGGCATCCTCGGACGTTCCGTTGACGTCATGCTTCTTGTTGCTGTCGTTCAGACTGTCCTTCCCGTTCGACACCACCTTCTCCTTCTCCATCGGCGACTGCTGTTTGCTGTTATCATTCACGTCCACACCCGGACTCTTCCCCACCACCGTTCCACTCTTGGCGATCGCCGCCTTCAGGTCCGCACCCTCAGCCCTTGGGTCAATCACCAGCAGCTTGGTCTCGTTCGGTACGGCCTTGATCAGCTCCACGACCTTCTTGTGCGTCTCGCTCGTAATGTTCGTCCCGTTGACCTCGATGATCCGGTCGCCCTGGCGCAGACCAGCGGACTCCGCCGGCGACCCATCGTCCACCTTCCCGATGTACTGCCCCGGGCGGCCCTTCTCCGCGTGCAGGTTGAACCCGTACCCGTCGAAATCGGCCCGCTTCACGACGTGACACAGCCGGGCCTCGTACTTGAGTTCCGATGATCCGTTGGTGGCCGGAGCCGGGGTGGCAGCGGTTTTGCTGGACATCTTATCAGCAGCTGGTACTACGCGGTACTGAGCGCGCTGGGACGGATTGGCTTACGGAACCCGCGCGAGAGAGTGAGTGATTGCTGGAAGCGAAAAAAGAGAGAGAGGGAGAGAAGTTTGTTAGCTGAGAATGAGTGGTTTGAATGTGGAGAAGCGATGAGGGGACGACTTGTTTATTCAATTTGCTTCTCGGATGTAAATTTTATGGGCAAATTTATCAGGAATACAGTCACGACTGAGCGGGAAAAGCCACGGTTTTAGTCGTAAATTAACGCTACAGGAACTTATACAATCGTTATGTTTGAATGTAGCTTTTAAAAGTACCAAAAAGTCATCACATTTTTTAAAAGTTGTTTGTTCTTTGAATAATAAGTCATTTAATTTGGGAAACCCTCAAATATGGCAAACTTAATGTTTACTAATATCTTAGGGGAAATATACCCATTTTAAGCCTAATAAGCGGTCGTGTTTGAATGATGCTGGATAATCTAGATTGTTCCTTCAAATTTACTAAAACCAAGTACACCAACGAGTAGAGCAACTTTTTGTGAACAATTCTGTTTATTTTCACATTTATTAAAAGTTATGCTTTTTCTTTTACAAGCATTTAACAAAAATATTTCCCAAATGCATTCAAATCAGTCGAGTGCATTGGGCCACGCCCATTTTTCTATTTTCAGCTTAGTTCTTTTTTTTTCTTCCAGCGCTCTTTTGGGTCTGCTTCGTGCTGCCAAAATTGATGAAATTTTAAGCGAACACTCACACGAAAAGTAGCATTTATAGAGAAAATTTCCTGGCATCACTGGCTCACTCCAACAGGCGCTGCTGGTGATGTTGGTGGCCACCCTTTGTTCTTTATTTGCCTTCGCTTCTCGCTCGGGTTTCTTCAACCTTCGATTGGAATGGGTAGTCAAAATTGAAACGTCAAAAGACTTAGCGCGTTTGTTTTTTTGATGGCGCTTGCTAATGATTTACATGTTTCGGGATGTTTTTTCAAGTGAGTGACTAAAGAATGTGCAAAAGAACATGTTGCCGGTAGTTGGAAGCCATTTTATATCTTAAGCGCATTGAAATCGTTAGCGCAAGTGAAAAGATATTGATGGCGACTTTCGTTAAGCAGTTAACCTCTCATCTTGCGTGTGGATGTGTGTGCTACCAAAATGATGAGAAATGGTCTCGCAAAATAGAAATTATGATCAAAAGTGCATTAAATTTGATCTTTTTGGCCAGTAAATGGCATAAATTTGCGTGCTTACTCGAGGCGGTGCCGTTGCTGGTAAGTTTATATCCTAAATAGTATTTTTGGAGTTTTAATCGAGCATCAAACTCTTCATATGACGAAGGTGTTTGATTAGAAAGGGTATATTTCCCCTATATTTAAATTGGGAAACCCTTATTCCTCCACACGATAAACTCAAACATAGATTAAAGCCATTAACAGGGATGACATTGAAGATTTTTCTGCTAAAGTATGGGCTCATACTGCATAAGTTGAATGATTTTCTAAATAAAAATAAGTTTGAAACGAAAACTAGACTGCAATTACGAAGTTTTTAACAGTCTCTCTTTTACTAAACGTAGAATTAGTTTAAAAAGAATACAAAAAATTCCTCAGTAAAATGGACATCATCATGACAGGGGTTTAAAATTTTGCAATTTAATGTAAAAAATTAGTATTTTTTCTGAGTAATATTTTTATGATAAATTTTCACTTGTTATTGAAGTAAAACTAAAACTTTATATTTTTAAAAGTAATAATTTTTTTACGCTTCAGGCCTAAATTAAAAAATAGTATGGGAAAATGATGTTTAGGGCCAAACATTTGGAAATTCCGAATTGATTATTGATTATTTTTTTTCTAGAATCACATTTTTTTATACTAAGTTTTGAACTTTTTTAACCGAAAAAAAACTTGAAACTGAAGGATACGAAATATTTTCCTAAATTTATTGCTTTTTGCGAATTTCTGACAGTAACATAACTGTAATGCATTTAATGATATTTTTGCTTAAATTTTTGACACTTAGGCTTGAAATTTGTTTTTTTTTTTTTTTTTTTGTATGAACAATGTGTGGCCGCTCAAATCAAGCCCTTTTAAAATTCAAAACTTGTCTAAAGCTGTGCCATAGGCAACTAAATTTCTAAACATGGATTTATTTATGTAAACCGACTTTGACGGGTAAGTTCTGTTTGGTATACAGAAGCTGGTAGAAATTCATGCAAAATGTGGCTCGACAAATGTGTGGAAAATTAATCATTTTACCCCCTCTACAACCCAAACCCACCTCTAGGCGGGCCTCGATTAAATTCGCAAAAAAAAAAAAAACATTTTCATCCAATTTTAGGTCTTTGAAAGGCATTAGAAAGAAGAACTCATAAAATTTAAGATTTTTTTAGGGATAGAAGTAAGACTTGTTCTATGTGAGTTTGGCAATGTTTCTAAAATTTTTTTTTTGTACTTGGGGCCAACTTTGATTATGTTTTCACTAAGATTTTCTTTATTTTATGTAAAAATAAGTATGCAGTAATTTTTGTATTGTCCCAGACTATGCTTATACGCATTTTTTCACACTTTAAATGATAATGGTGCCATTTTATAGAGCAATTCCAGCTCAAATCAGGATTTTTTCTGGTACTTTTGTACCCGACCCTCTCCGATTTTAATGAAACTTTTTATACATGTTATCCTAGGCCTATATAAGCCATTTTTGTGTATATGGAGCCAATTTTACTCAAAAATGACATTTGAGAAGGGCGTAAGTTATTTAAATATTTAAATATTTTGTAACTTAAAAATTAATGTATCTTGAAGCCGTTGCATCGTATCAAAAAGTGGTCAAAAACAAACTTGTAGGAAATTTGATGGGCTTTCTGAAAAAAATACACTGAAAGAAAAATACATGCCAATTTTATGAGAATTTTTAATTTTTAAGCTGAAGAGTTAAATTTTAAGGTGATGTCACCATTTTTTTTTCGTTCAAAATTTTTGTGAAAATAGCTTAAAATGTGACAAAATGACTTTAGAAAAATGCAGGATGGTATGTCTCTCCTAAAAAAAAATACAAAAATCATTGACTAAAACTGTTTTTTTGAAAAGTGGTCTAAACGTCAGAATTTTCAAAAACCGATAGTGAGAATCAATTCCCCAGACAATTTTACATAAAAGTCTCCATATTGACCATTGCCCTATGTCCAATCCTTGTGAAGATACAGCGGTTTTAAAAATAAAAATGTTGAAAAAATAGTTTTTTTGGTGATTTTTGGCGATTTCTAAATGGTAGACTTGATTTTTCAGTCTCGGAAATAATTTTACTGGAAAGCTCGTCCAATTTCCCATAAGTTTGCCTTTGACAGCGTTTTATTTGGATGTTTGGGCTTTCAGATATAAGCTTTATTACATTACTGAATAACTGAAAATTGAATATTTGTTCAGTTTGGTAAAACCCTGGATAATAAATAAGCTTATGTAAATAATATAATGAGTCAAATTGAAAAGCTGTCAGAGGCAAACAAGAGAAGTGAAGTTTTTCGTACAACAAAAGTTGCTCAAAATTAACCTCTTGAACTCGGGAAAAAAATATTCAAAAATAAAACTTGGGCAGTAGAGGTTTAATCAGAACAGCAATTTTTGGGCACAATTGGGCTTCACCCCTAAAATTTGAAACAAAGTTTCTTCAATTTTAAAACTTTTCCACAAATTTTATTTGTATTTATTTCAAACGTATTAAGCATGCTAAATATTATTATCAATGCAGAAAAAGGCATTTTAGATTGTTCTTAGTTGATTAGACTTCCAATTACATTGAAATTTTGATGTTTTTTGAAAACGTATTATTTATCTCTGTTAAAAAGTAAATCGTGATGTGAAAAACTTTGAAAAAACTCTAAAGATGCGAAAATTCTACGGAATATTTCAATACTTTTTGACATTGAACGGCGGATCGAGAGTTTCCAAGATATCGTCTTAAAAACTTGAGAGCAATCCGAAAAACTTATTGTTATGATTTTTAATATTTGGAATGTCATAGGTATTTGCAATTTAAAGAATTGTTTGAAAAAGTTTGAAAAAAATAAAATTATTAAATTCAATAATGGAGTTCAATATTGTTCATCGCACAACCGATTTTCGGTAAAATTTTGTCTATTTTAACAGGTTGTTTACCGATCAAAATATTTCAACTACTGATTTCGGAAAATTACTTTGTGTCTGCATCGTGTGCAATTCAGCAACCAAATCGACGTCAACATTTCAAGTAGCATCATGCACAGCATACTGTGTTTAAACTATGTGTTTTAAGAAAAACGCATGGGAATGTTGAGCATAATTGTTTAATTTCCATTCTATAATAAAACAAAATATTATGTTAACAAACTATGAAAAACGTTGCTTTTATTGATATTTGATCGTCCATACATTATAAAGTCATTATAACTTTTTAAAAACAAAGTTTTATAGGTGGCCGAGTAAGGATTTTTTTTAAATAAGGCCAACGCAAATCATACATCACATTTCCCTCTCTCTTTAAAATTTCCTTTAAAAATCAAGATTAATAACAGCTAAAACAATGTTCATTGAAAAACTTGTTAAATCGATTGTAAAACAATACACATTTTACAAAAAAGTTTTGTGTATTTTTTTATGAGCTAAGGAACTTTTAGGCATTTTGAAATTTTTTAATTTTGGGATCACAGATCTGAATAAGAAACAGAACATTAGAAAATTAGTTTTTCCTACATTCATTAAAATTTTACAAATTTTTGCCAGTAGCATTACTGTATTTGCAGTAGCGTATTGTTTTAATCACAAATTTCAAAAATATGGCATGCAAATTTAAATTTGGTGTTGGACTACTTCGAACAAAATTTATTTTGATGGCATGTGAAATGTAATTCATAGTAGATGTTATTCAAATGTTAAAATTACAATTTTCACTCCAAACAATGTCATTTCAAACCCCAAATCTTCATTGCTAAGCTAATTCATCTCATTCCGCAGCATATTACTCCCCGCACTTTTTCTCCATAATTGCTTCATTTACACATCACGATGATGAGCAATAGACGACTTCAAACACACACTTTTGTTTCTATGCCGAGTGGGCAATTAACGCGCGCCAGCACATCAAAAGAGGCAGCAAATATACGCCCAAGTTCCACAAATTTCAATGTCTCGTAGTCAAAACTGCACATGCAGGTACAATAATAATGAAGCATCTTCAAACACCCAAGGGGAACAAGGGGGGGGGGGGGCGGAGTTCAGGGTTCCCAATTGTTACGTTTGCGTCGTTTCAGCGTTAACCATCATCACGGCCTGCTTTGCGAAGACACGAACTCCTCTCTCTCCCTCTCGTTAATTAGTAGTCGCTTCCAATTCCCATTGTCTTTATGGTTGATTTTTATTTTTTTTTCTCTTTTTAATTTTAAAGAACATCGCAAGTGCATCGCAGTAGGTCGTCGCGACGCCAATTGAGACGATACCAGCGAGTGCGATATGGCAAGGTCTTGAACACCTGGCTGTGAGTTGCGGGCAGCACTTTGGGTTGTTTGTTCTGGAACCTGCTGCCAAAGTATATATAGAGAGTAGCGATATCGCAAATGGCCTTATCTCGGGCGACGCCGTGCAATATCGGTGCATTTTTGCAGGGTGGAATGGAACAAGTTTGGCATCAGGGGAAGTTAGCACATTTCTGGAGT
This sequence comes from Culex quinquefasciatus, assembly GCF_015732765.1. Taxonomy (NCBI): domain Eukaryota; kingdom Metazoa; phylum Arthropoda; class Insecta; order Diptera; family Culicidae; genus Culex; species Culex quinquefasciatus. The sequence continues at coordinate 29,590,172 of NC_051862.1, read as the reverse complement.
TTTGAGTCAGAGGTATCAAAAAGCTCCCAAAAAGCAAAACCTGAAAATTTGGAAACCTTTTCAAAAAAAAAAAAATATATCTCCAGATTTTTATTGTAAATTTTTCCATATTCGGAAGCATTTTAGTTTTGTTTTTGATAACATTAGTTTTATAAAGTTTATTGAAAAGTATACTATGATTATTATTTTAAAAGTTTATTTTGTAAGAGCAAGTATTATTGACTGGTCTTATATTCCCTTGACATCCAAGCAACCCGTGACCACTGCGACCTATAGCCACCCTTATGTCTTTAGTGCGTGATCTTGCCTCAATCCCCGAAAAAGCGCCATCCAACGGAGATTCCGACCACCATGGTTGCCGCCAGAAGTGTCATGCTGCAGCGAAAAAAGTTCATTAATCAAATCGAGTTTGCGCAAAAAAAAAAATAAGAGCTGCTTTAAAAAGATTAAACAAACTAAAGCAAATTTCGTGCAGCCATCGTGTTTCGCACATGAATCACTTGGCGCGGAAAAGTGGTCCAGGGAACGAACGTTTTACGGCACCGACTTCAAACATTTGCTGGAGGTAAAACGTAAAGCTCGAGTAAACACAGAAGCAGCAAGCGTTGCTTGCTTTTTAGTCCGAGTGTGTGAAACTAATTAACTTTTGTCGCAAACAACAACATGGTCGGCGGGCATCCAAGCAGGCTGTTTCACGTGACTACATTTTTTTTCAATTTTTGTTTCAAAAATAACAAAACCAGCAACACTGCACTTCGTGTGACAGCGCGAAACAGGTTCCGAAGGGCCTACTCCTCAATTACAAATTGGCAACACTCTCCGCGGGGATGATCACACCCGGTGTCGACCGACACCTAACCTAGGTCTATCTTGGGAGCAATCGCAGCAGGCGATTGATGAGTAATGACGAATTCAGTTGTCTACTGACGGATTCATGGCCTGCTGTTGAGAAGCGCGCGCGTGTGGATACTGGTGACTTCCCCAGAAGGTGGCAGCACTGACTTGCACGCGTGCCTCAGCGGAATGGGAAAATTCCCAAGTCGGACGTCTTCTTCAGCCTTTGAGAAAATCTCCCCGAAATTTCTTGATTTCTCGATATTTGAAATTTTAATATTTTTTGTTTGAAAAAAGCCATTTTGCATAATTGGACGAAACAAGATACAAGGTTCCATACTATTTAGACAGTTTACTAAGCAAACATGTCTATTGAACGTAGCTCTGTTCGATTTGTGTCTTCGGAAAAGTCGTAAGCAATTATTAAAACGGAGCGTTTGGTACGGTATGTCCACGCATCCTTCTTCTTCTGTAAATTCTGTAAAAAGTGAATTGTTTCCTGAATCCTCTTTGCGGTAAACAAAACGCGATAGAACTGGCCAATTTCTTTAAAGAAATAAATTTCGGATGTTTATTGATGTCGCGTTTTCGTCAATTTTTTGTGCTTTTATGTGTTTAAAATGCATTTTTCGGTTTAGCATAAGCATGCAAAACGGAAAAAAATCCGCTATAATTTGCCCGAAAAATGTTGAAATTCCAAAAATCATTTTACAAAGCTTCGATTTCGTGGTACAGTCCACACACGATTATGAAAAGGTCTAAGAAAAATTTTACTTCGGATAATCAAATCTTCAGAAACACAAAACAAGATTTTTTTCAACTGTCTTTTTTTTATTATATAAGGGGCCAAAGTGGCAAATGATTTAGAATTCTTAAATCAAGATGGCGGCAAACATGGCGATGATGAAATATTTAAAAAAATGTATTTGGTGTTGTTATAGGCAACCAACTATTTGAATTTGACTAAATTGATCCCAGAACTCGAATTTGATGTTAGAAGAAAGAAAATCAAATGCATTTTGTTTTGTTTCAGATTCAATTATCCAATTATCCAAACCATTGGATAATCGAAATTATGATAATTGATGCTTCAGATAATCGAGTGTGGACTGTAACTATTTTGACAGATGAAAAACCCGCCTTACCTTATCTAATCTAAATACCTTGACAAAAATCACGGTTTTGAAAAGAGCCACTGAATGTCACTGAAGCCTAAAATGCACCAAAATTTTGGTGTCTAGACTTCAAAACATCAAAAGTTACATTGCAAAAAAGCCGTATCGTTTTTATAATTATTAATTTTTTTATTTCAATTTAAAAACGATCGATGAGCAAATATGATTAAAAAATATTTATAATTGCAATGTCAACTAGCAAAATCATTTTGAGGTTTTAAATATATACAGTCGACTCTCTGGTTGTCAATATCCAAGGGACCGTCGAGGAAGAGAATCATCAGTTTACAGAACGATGCAAAATGAAGACTCGATTGAAAATATTTTTTTCTTGATACCCAGCAATGGGAGAGAATCATGGCAACGTCCATCAAACAAAAACAAACTAATGTCAAATACCCTTCAAAGCTTCGTTTCGGCAAGAAAAATGTCTATGCAAGCCATGAGAAAGTGAAATTATTGACAACCGGAAGAGATTTTTAAAGCAAACAGAATCCAAGGGACCGTCGAGGAAGAGATCCTTCAAGCAAGGAAAAATATCGAGGAATGAAGATAATTGAAGTATGCAGATTGAAGGGACTGAAGAATTCATCGATAGATGGAGAATTATTGATATCGAGAAGATCGACAGCCAGAGAGTCGACTGTATATTAAATAAATTTCAACCTTTTTCGCAAGTCTTGGCTCAATTTTTTTTTTCAAAAATCTGTATTGCATGAAAAATCTTTTTCATGGATTTCTTTTAAAATTTTAGAAAATTTGTACTTGTACGAGACAAAACCCCGAAATTTTCAAGCAATATTAAACTTTTAGTCCTTTTTAAATGTCGATTCCAAAAATCAAAATCAAATTATCATTTTGAAAGATTATAAAATTTCACAAATGTTTTTTTTTACATTGAAATTTAGACCATTAATTCCTGAGAAGCCGTTTGGGTGAGACTTTGAAAACCTGAATTTTCTTCTTCGTTATTTTTCTCATGGACAAAATGTTAGGAAACTTTTCTGCATACTTTATAAAATCGAAAAACTGTAAATTTTAGTTAAATCAAACTTTTAGACTTTAAGTGATCGTATCTTGAAAACGCTGCACATATTTAGCCCACCTCTCTGGTAACGTTAAGTAATCAAATAACGCTCCCCTACAATCCAAAATGTTCATAAAGTTTTGCTTAACTCTACATTTTTGAATCAATTTTTTTCCATAAAAAATCATAAAAGTACGAAATGTTTCCAGATTTTATTTGATTCTTTTTTATTTTTAATTAATTAATTGTTTATTTTTTCATATGGTTAATTCTCTACCAACTCACACGAAATCGGGAAAAGTTGCCCCGACCCCTCTTCGATTTGCGTGAAATTTTGTCCTAAGGGGTAACTTTTGTCCCTGATCACGAATCCGAGGTCCGTTTTTTGATATCTCGTGACGGAGGGCGGTACGACCCTTCCATTTTGAACATGCGAAAAAGAGGTGTTTTTCAATAATTTGCAGCCTGAAACGGTGATGAGATAGAAATTTGGTGTCAAAGGGACTTTTATGTAAAATTAAACGCCCGATTTGATGGCGTACTCAGAATTCCGAAAAACGTATTTTCATCGAAAAAACACTAAAAAGTTTTAAAATTCTCCCATTTTCCGTTACTCGACTGTAAAAAATTTTGGAACATGTCATTTTATGGGAAATTTAATGTACTTTTCGAATCTACATTGACCCAGAAGGGTCGTTTTTTCATTTAGAACAAAAATTTTCATTTTAAAATTTCGTGTTTTTTCTAATTTTGCAGGATTATTTTTTAGAGTGTAACAATGTTGTACAAAGTTGTAGAGCAGACAATTACAAAAATTTTGATATACAGACATAAGGGGTTTGCTTATAAACATCACGAGTTATCGCGATTTTACGAAAAAAAGTTTTGAAAAGGTTACTTTTTGCGTTTCTCTTTGTTTCGCCGTCCGTGTATGTCGCGGGTGACCGTGAACGGCCATGATCGATGACGACCAACTTTTTCAAAACTTTGTTTCGTAAAATCACGATAACTCGTGATGTTTTTAAGCAAACCGCTTATGTCTATATATCAACATTTTTGTAATTGTCTGCTCTACAACTTTGTACAACATTGTTACACTCTAAAAAATAATCCTGCAATGTTAGAAAAAACACGAAATTTTAAAATGAAAATTTTTGTTCTAAATGAAAAAATGACCCTTCTGGGTCAATGTAGATTCGAAAAGTACATTAAATTTCCCATAAAATGACATGTTCCAAATTTTTTTACAGTCGAGTAACGAAAAATGGGAGAATTTTTAAAACTTTTTTAGTGTTTTTTCCGATGAAAAATACGTTTTTTCGGAATTCTGAGTACGCCATCAAATCGGGCGTCTAATTTTACATAAAAGTCCCTTTGACACCAAATTTCTATCTCATCACCGTTTCAGGCTGCAAATTATTGAAAAAAACCTCTTTTTTCGCATGTTCAAAAATAGAAGAGGTCGTACCGCCCCACCGTCACGAGATATCAAAAAATGGACCTCGGATTCGTGATCAGGGACAAAAGTTACCCCTTAGGACAAAGTTTCACGCAAATCGAAGAGGGGTCGGGGCAACTGCTGTGTGAGTTGGCGGAGAATTACCCATATATGTAACAAATGCTTAAATTTTCCGCAATTTTCGCAATGAAAATTAAAAAAATAACCATATTTAGCGTTTTTTAAAATTTCCACTAGAATAACTACACAGCAAATTTTCGGTTGCAATTTCAGTAAAATAATTAACTGAATGCGATTCAGTAATCATCACATTTACTGAAATTCGGTAATAAACAAAAACATTACTGAAAAATCAGTAACTGGCTATCTGTCAAACTGAAACGTCACTTCTGACTTATTGTTTGGATGCTGCCGAGAGAAAATCCTCTTTCAAATATGGTTTTGTATTGTGATCTTTAGAAACAAAGGTAAGAAAAATGTTAATAACAATTGCCTCGATGCAGAACACCTGTTTTCAAGGTTTGTAAGATTGATGAAATAAATGAATGAATAACAGTATTTTAATGACAACCAAAATAAAATTTTGATAACTGAAAAACCAGCAATGATCGCTGAATCTTCAGCAAATGATCTGTCAAACTGCCACAAGAAAATTACTGAATATTCAGCAAAATAATTTGACGTTTCTTTTGCTGAAACTTCAGTTGTTTTGACAACCATTTTACTGAAATTTCAGTAAATCATCAGTCAAAGCGACAAATATCAGTTAACTGAGAATTCAGAATCCAAATTACTGAATCGTTAACTGAAATTTCAGTAGATGAAATTTCAGTAAAACTGAATTTCAGCAAAAAAAAAATTATTGCCATTACTTTCCTGAAAACCACTTGAACTGCTAGTTGAAAAAACTAGATTTTAATCGTTGAATTGCCCGCGATCAACCATCAGAGATGATGCTGCGAGCGAAGCTGTGACGGGAATTCACACCGACCGTCGCGGAAATCCAATGAAATGCAATATTTCGTCGCGCACTCAAACCGGAAACGTTTCGCGGTGGTAGTTTCAGGGTTAATCGTAGATTTTATAAGTTTTTCGCGAGTTGTTTTTTTTTTATTAAATTTGAACAAAAAAAAATATTGAAATTTTAATTTCAATAATAACACCCCTAGCGAAAAATTTCCAAACATGTGACGAGGATTCTCCCATCATACTTCCAGACCTGCATCCCGGCAGTGAGTGACATCAGCTCTATAAATTATTAACTTGTTTGGGCTAAACGTTTATTGCGCAAATGGCACGTCGCCGAAGCTGTTGTTGATGTTTTGCTTTTTCAGAAAAACATGTGTTGCACAGAAGGAAGAGTAAAGGAAAAAAAACGATGAATTAATAATAGGCTTAAAATTAACCTCCCAAGAGTATGAAGTCAACTGCACTTCAGGTTGGTCACTTCTAAAGTGATTTTTTTTTATTCAAACCAGGAACAATAAGAAGTGCATTTAACTGTGCTTGTGATGTGATGTGAAGAAATGTCATGCTTAAGAACGTGAATTAATTTTGTCTTCAAGTAAAAAAATATATAAAAAAATCATTATGCCAAAAAGTCATTTCCAAAACCTGACAACTTTTGTTTTTCACAGCTAAATTTTGTAACCATCACAATTGTTGCTAGTTTTGTCATTTTTGTTACAAAATTTAAAAAAAAGTAGTCACATGGCGTTGAGTTATTTTTTTTGTAACTGCCCAATAGTAGAAAAAAATATTCTCATTTTTTTACAATTAATGCAAAACAAATCTTATTTAACCTTTTCAAAAAAAAAAAAACTCCCACTTTTTTGGACACTACAGAAAATAAAAGGGAAGTGAAATCCGGGAGGGACAAAAGCACGACGTGGAATGCATAAAAGCTTCTTATTATGCATCATTAGAATGCAACTGACGGGGTTGACGCTGTAGACTCTGAGGTGAGGTGCATAAAGTCTTTCGCTTTTTTTTTTCATCTTCAGAAGAAAGATCGTTGCTTTTTTTTTGTTGGTATGCGTTTATGTTATAAGGTCGGGGAAAGGAAAAAGTTGGAATGCATGCAAGTGTGTGTGTTTAGGTGTAGTGGTTGTGAATAAGAGGGGAAAAACTGGAGATGTTGAGCAGAGATATGCAACTGCACTGTCCTATCATGCCATTATCATCATCATCATCGTCTTTCATAAAATGATTATGATGAGGCGTTACAGGCCTTGATGGACTATTTTCAAAAACTTTGAATAACTAAATGTAGGGGAACAGCATCTAATTCCAGCGTGCCTCTAATGTTGGCAGGTCAGAACTTTGACATTCAATTAGAGCTAATTAAAAGCGTTTTCAACTGAACTCGAGTGATAAATAGCTCAATAAGAAGTGAGCAAGCAAGTTTCTATCAAAAGTTTTGCAAAATTAGTTGTTTAAATAGTGAAAATCAGCAAATTGGATGGAGTTAGGAGCGAAAGCTTAACCTGCCAAACATACGAGAATTTACCCTATCATCTAGTAAATTAATGCATTATTTATTTAAAACAACTTCCAAAACTTACTTCATAGCAGACTATTTTGGTTTAAAAATCTGTTGAAAGCCTTAAAAACAGCGATGACCTATAGATGTTATGGTACCAAAAGTTGCGTCTCTCAATTACGAAAATTTTGGTACCCAGACATGTATAGGTCATCGCTGAAATTTTAAAGTTATCGCAGTTTTAGTGAAAAAAGTTGATTTTTTGCCGATTTCGTCATTTTCCCGTTTTTGCGCGTGGCGCGTCGAAAAACGCAGTTTTTATTTTCAAAAAATCGTATCTCCAAAACGTACGGTTCGACATCGCCAATTTTTTGATATGTTATGTGAAATTTTCCGAGGAATCCGATAAAAATATTTTCAGACATAGGCTCTTTGGTCCAGACACGGTCAAAACGCCATTTTAAGTTTTCATACGACTTTTTCAATAGTTAAGCTAGATTTTGGAACTTTTTATTTTTCCCAAATAGCCAAACTCATCACCTTTCTTTTGCGTCTAAGACAGCTAAAATCGGATGAAATGGCGCGGAGATATGATTTTTAGAAAAAGTGGTTTTTGCGAAAAATGACGAAAATTGCCATTTTTTGAACCACCCTAGCACGATGTAGGCCACCCTAATGGCCAAACAAAAAAATACGGGTCTAATTATTTTGGCCAAGGAACCCCCAGAAAAATTTTGAGCCCGATCGGAGAACTTTTTTTTTGGTTTAGGCTCTTTTCAAATGGAATTGCTGCATATTTGTTTCTGTAGTAAGGTCCTAAAAATTTTATCTAAATTTTACTTCTTACAACATATCTACATGGAGTATGGGGTCTAGAATCCCAAAAATCATTGGACGTAATAATAGAACAACACCTACAGGGCTGTTTCATGAAAATTGTTCACTTTCAATAGTTATATTACTTTAAAGATTTGTAAGCCTTTAGGCAGTAAAAAAAATCTGTTCATTTTTCTCGGGAGCTTCAAATAAACAAAATCCCGGGAGCCAGATCTCCGGATAGATCCGGACAACTTTTTCATCAAAATATTTGAGATCCGGCCTCTGAGATGTGTACAAATGACACTTAGGTGCTCATAACTTTTGATAGGGTTATCAGATCTTTAATCTTTTGGGCTTGTTGAAAAGGTCATTTGATTACCTATCCAACGATGGGTCGCATGATAGATCCGGACAACTTTTTCATCAAAATATTTGAGATCCGGCCTCTGAGATGTGTACAAATGACACTTAGGTGCTCATAACTTTTGATAGGGCTATCAGATCTTTAATCTTTTGGGCTTGTTGAAAGGTCATTTGATTACCTATCCAACGATGGGTCGCATGATAGATCCGGACAACTTTTTCATCAACATATTTGAGATCCGGCCTCTGAAATGTGTACAAATGACACTAAAGTGCTCATAACTTTTGATAGGGTTATCAGATCTTCAATGTTTTGGGCTCATTAGAAAGGTCTTTCAAATACCTTTCTAAAAATGTATGATCAGACGGGTTTTCTTACAAAAACCACCCTTTTTACAATCTTTCAAACTTTAGCCAGAATCGTTTTTTTAGCATAACTTTTGAAATACTTAACAAAACTTCATAATAATTAATATAGGTCTTGTGAGACCCTAAGACGGATCGAATGAGATCAGAACGGCCCAAATCGGTTCAGCCAGTCCGGAGATAATCGAGTGCATTTTTTTCGGTGCACGGACAGACATTTGCTCAGAATTTGATTCTGAGTCGATAGGTATACGTGAAGGTAGGTTTACGAGGTCGAATTAAGAAGTTCATTTTTCGAGTGATTTTATAGCCTTTCCTCAGTAAGGTGAGGAAAGCAAAAACACTTTCAAAAGCACACGATTGCGTTTTACTGTTATAACTAAGAAAAACTTTTTTTTCGTAAAATTCTGATACTAACTCATGAAGAAGAATTTTTAAATCGTATTTTTTTAACATTCACCTATTTGTTCTCTTACAATTTGATTTTTTTAAATAATTATTTAAAGTATAATTAAATTTGGAATCGAAAAGTATTAATCCGTTGTTTCGATAAAATGCACCTATTTCAAGTTATAGTTATTTGAGTGTTAACATTCAATCGACTCCTTTTCCCAGTCACGACGTTCTAGCAGAATTCTTGCAGAGTTCTTACAGAGCTGGATATTCATACAGCATTCTAGCAGAAATGTGGCAGAAACCAGCTCTGCTAGAATATTTCGTGACCGGGTTCGATTGTAAATTTGTTTCTTAAAAAATATATTTCAAAAATACATTTCCATGACCAATAAATTGCTATTGTTTTGTGAAATTGATAAAAAAAAAGTCAATTAAGTAAAAGAATGATATGAAAAAAATCAGCATTAATTAATCTGAAAAAATGTGCTTCATACAATATGATTCAATCATATTGTATGAAAAAAAAAACTGTCTACTTTCCGATTCAAATCTATTTGTAAATATCTAACTTTTGACGTTTTCAAATTATTAGTTTTTAATTAAAAAAAAACATTCTAAATCAAAGAGATTATTATAAATCCAAATCAAAGAGATAATATAAATTTAACATTACAAATAAATTGAAAAATTAAGAAACTTCATAAAAAGTTGTTGACCATTTGTTCACTTTTTTATCCAAAACTTTTACGTTTTTTTTTTTTCAAACTATGATCCTACATTACAAACTGACCAGTTTTGAGTACAAGTTGTTGCTTTTAGGCAATAATATTATTTATTCCCTCCGATTTTATGAGAAATTTTGAATTGGGTTGGGAAAGAAAGTAATAACGTCATGATTCGAATTCCCGGACGCTTCGAAACCCGGACACTTCATCTTGTTTTATCAATTATTTGGATATAAGTTCGCATTATGAATGTCAAAACTGTTTTATTTGATGAATTCCAACATGTACTTTCATTTAAAGTTTGTTTGAACGCTGTAGTTAATGCCAAAACAATTTAATACATTAAAATGAAAAGTTTACCAAAAATGCGACACATTTCACTTGAAATATTTCATAGGCGTTCGAAGCACCGGGAAGGCAAAGTAGAAATTTATGGTTTCGATTTCCTTGAATTCTAGCAATTTTTTATATAAAATATCGATTGTTTTGATGTTAACAGCTTATTTTAGAATAGCATTCTACTAACATTTCAGTCCAAATTTGTGCGGATTCATAAGTAAAATCGAGTGTCCGGAATTCGAAGCAAAAGTGTCCGGATTTCGAATCAGCTTTTATCAGTGTCCGGGATTCAAAGCACAACAAGTCATTTTAATTTTAAAATTCTGATGAAAAATTGTTAGAAAAGACATTTTGCATGCATTTTGCATTTTTTTAAATAAAATTTGAATTAACCTTATCCTGAAAAGCTCTACAGAGCAATTCCAGCCCAAAACAGGAATTTTTCAGGTACCGTAAACCGGGGTGACTTTGATAGGATTTCAATTTGTTTTTGGAATAATTTCCAACAGGTAAGGTTTTTCTCAAGAATATTATTTTTAAAACATGTACTGGGGTAGGCCACACAAAGTCCATGCACTATTTTGGAAAAAAAGTTGTTTCAATAGTGTATAGAAAAAAAGTTACGTTAAAAATTCTTAGTTTAAATTCCGGGGTGACTTTGATAGTCATAGTTTTTCTTGTTGAAATCATATTTAAGATGTTCAAACTTTATTTGTACGTTAAATGTACCATCACTAAAGTAGCTGATTTAGTTTTTAAGAAAAAAAAAACAATGTTTATGATTAGTTAACTAAGTTTATAAGCTTTTTAACAAAATACTCATAAATTTTAGGTAAAATTGTTAAAAAGTCGGAATTTTGTCTGAAATTTGTTAAAACTAGTTTTGTTTATAAAATTATCGATTTATATTGCATTTTATACTGAATTCGAAGCACGAATCACATGTTTTCACATTTTGTATAAAATTTGTTCTGCTGAAAATGCCTATAAATCTGGAGATTTTTTTAAATTATTTTTCAAAAACACATATTATTTGTTATTTACAAACTTATTCAACCTTCGTCTAGTGGAAAATTTTCCAAAGAATCCGAAAATCCATTCCGCTTTCCGATTCAAAATCATGTTCATTGAGAAAATTATGACACTTTGAGAAGCTTAAAATAATGACTTTCATCAACATTTTCTTAATTATGGTAAACTAACTTTTTAAACTTTTCAAAATTTTATGAAAAGTTCTTTTTGATGTACTTTGAACACTTCTCTACCATGGTCAGTATGATTCTAAATCATTCCGTACGTATTTTAATTGTACTCTTTATTTTGCGGAAAAATTGCAAACCTATCAAAGTCACCCCGGCTATCAAAGTCACCCCGTTTTACGGTACTTTTTTCTCGACCCTCTCCGATTTCAATGGAACTTTGTAGACATGTTATCCTACGCTTATATAAGCCATTTTTTGTATATGGAGCCAGTTCAACACGATAATGACATTTGAGAAGGGCGTAAGTGTTTTAAATATTTTTGTAATTCGGAATATAAATATTTCTGTATCTCGAAGTAGAGCGTCCAATTTCCCGGGGATACAAAATTCCCGGGAAACGGGAAATTTTCAACAAATTTCCCGGGAAATCCCGGGAATTCCCGGGAAATTTGAAATTTAACGAAAATTATTCTATTCGGGTAATTCTCCGCCAACTCACACAGCAGTTGCCCCGACCCCTCTTCGATTTGCGTGAAACTTTGTCCTAAGGGGTAACTTTTGTCCCTGATCACGAATCCGAGGTCCGTTTTTTGATATCTCGTGACGGAGGGGCGGTACGACCCCTTCCATTTTTGCACATGCGAAAAAAGAGGTGTTTTTCAATAATTTGCAGCCTGAAACGGTGATGAGATAGAAATTTGGTGTCAAAGGGACTTTTATGTAAAATTAGACGCCCGATTTGATGGCGTACTCAGAATTCCGAAAAACGTATTTTCATCGAAAAACACTAAAAAGTTTTAAAATTCTCCCATTTTCCGTTACTCGACTGTAAAAAACATGTCATTTTATGGGAAATTTAATGTACTTTTCGAATCTACATTGTCCCAGAAGGGTCATTTTTCATTTAGAACAAATTTTTCATTTTAAAATTTCGTGTTTTTCTAACTTTGCAGGGTTATTTTTAGAGTGTAACAATGTTCTACAAAGTTGTAGAGCAGACAATTACAAAAATTTTGATATATATACATAAGGGGTTTGCTTATAAACATCACAAGTTATCACGATTTTACGAAAAAAAGTTTTGAAAAAGTTGGTCGTCATCGATCATGGCCGTTCTTGGTCACCCGCGACAGACACGGACGACGAAACAAAGAGAAACGCAAAAAGTAACATTTTCAAAACTTTTTTTCGTAAAATCGCGATAACTTGTGATGTTTATGAGCAAACCCCTTATGTCTATATATCAAAATTTTTGTAATTGTCTGTTCTTCAACTTTGTAGAACATTGTTACACTCTAAAAAATAACCCTGCAAAGTTAGAAAAAACACGAAATTTTAAAATGAAAAATTTTGTTCTAAATGAAAAAATGACCCTTCTGGGACAATGTAGATTCGAAAAGTACATTAAATTTCCCATAAAATGACATGTTCCAAAATTTTTTACAGTCGAGTAACGGAAAATGGGAGAATTTTTAAAACTTTTTTAGTGTTTTTTTCGATGAAAAATACGTTTTTTCGGAATTCTGAGTACGCCATCAAATCGGGCGTCTAATTTTAAATAAAAGTCCCTTTGACACCAAATTTCTATCTCATCACCGTTTCAGGCTGCAAATTATTGAAAAACACCTCCTTTTTCGCATGTTCAAAAATGGAAGGGGTCGTACCGCCCCTCCGTCACGAGATATCAAAAAACGGACCTCGGATTCGTGATCAGGGACAAAAGTTACCCCTTAGGACAAAGTTTCACGCAAATCGAAGAGGGGTCGGGGCAACTTTTCCCGATTTCGTGTGAGTTGGTAGAGAATTACCCATTCCTGTTTATGATTAATCTTTTGCATCGAAATTGTATAGATCAGCAACTGTAATGGTCAAAATGAGTGTGAGGATCAATTAATGGCTTGACTGCTTGTAAAAAAAAACATGCAACTTATAAACTTTCTAATTTTTAAATCTTTCAAATCATCCCAAATGAAAGAAAATATTATTAGTATTTTTGTTGAGAAGGATTTTTTTAAATCAAAGTGTTTGGATAATGAAAATCTATGCCCCACAACCATAAAATTGCTTTTAAATTTGTTTCAGTGACCATTAAGGCCGATGCAAATATTTTTAAAAGTTTTTGTCCCTCGGCTTTGGCCGGAGTTGAGGGGAGGGGGGGGGGGGGGGTTGGGGCAAAAAATAAAAAATATAAATATTAAAATAACATGCCATACTTTCAACATTTGCATGGAAAAAGTGTTTTAAAATGTATTTTACACTAGTTCAGTTGTTTTGCAATAAAAGTTTTCAAAAAATGTAAAATTTGACGAAAACAAAAAAAAAAATAGCGAAAAAAAACTTTAGTGATAGTAGACATCGAAAATTTTCAAAAATTCAAAACATTTTTAAATCAACCCAAACACGCTAAAAATGATTATAAATGCAGGGGAATTCATTTTCAATTGATTTTAACTAATTGCACTTAAATTTTCATAAAAATATTGAAGTTTTTTGAAAAAATATTTTTTTGCCCCCTGATTTTTCGGGCCAACTTTGAAGGGGGGGGGGGACAAAAACTTTCAATTAAATTTGTACCAGCCTAAGTTAAAACTAAAAAAAAAAACAAAAAAATCAACTTGTGAATAAATAAATAATCATTTTTGAAATTGCATGTTTTTGAAATATAGTTGCATTCTTTGGCTAAATTTCATATGATACGAAGTTGTTTTTTGATGCCTTTTCATGGTTTTATGATATGATTTTAATTATATGGTATTTAGCCTAATAAATTAATTAGATTAAAATAATTTTGAGTATTTAAAAGTGGTTCAAATTCAACGATATTTTTTCATATATAACCCTTTTACGCCCTTGGTAGCTCACGTGCTTCATAAATTTATAACTTCAATCTGTAATTTCTCTACTTAGAAACAAATTCTTCTCACACAAACCTTTTTTAAAAAAATAATTATTCAGTTCAATTTCCATCCAACATGTTCAAGGTAAAAAAAATCAAACAAATCTCAATGTTGATCTTGGCCGGAAGATGTAAATATCTTATTTTCAAATGATATTACAAAAAAAAAACATTAAAAAAGGTTGTCAAAAATAATATAGTTTATATTCATTCCATAACAGCGTAAGTTTTGTGGTCCAACATATAAGCAAACAATATTCCTAGTGGTGAATGCTTCAGAAGTAAATGTAATCTGAATTATACCTTGACATGAAATTTACAGACAAGCTGATTAGTTCAATATGAACAGTAGATGGAAATAAATAAAATCAAATCAGGTTCTCCAATTATTATTTTTTGTATAATTTCAAAACATTGGTGCCAAAAAGTTAGGAAAATGTATAGTTCTGCTTGTATTTCGGGAATTCCCGGGAAATTTACAAATTTCCCGGGAAACAGGAAATATTTTTTTCCGGGAAATCCCGGGAATTCCCGGGAATTTTTTTCCCGGGACGGGAAATTGGACACTCTATCTCGAAGCCGTTGCATCGTATCAAAAAGTGGTCTAAGACAAACTTGTAGGAAATTTGACGGGCTTTTCGATAAAAATACACTGAAAGAAAAAAACACTCAACTTTTATGAGATTTTTTGATTTTTAAGTTAAAAAGTCAAATTTGAGGGGGATCCCACGATTTTTTTTCGTTCAAAATTTTTGTGAAGATAGCCTAAGATGTTACAAAAAGACTCACGAAAAATGCAGGATGGAGCAACACACCTAAAAAAATTCATAAATCATTTACTGAAACTGTTTTTTTGAAAAGTGCTCTAAACGTCAAAATTTTCAAAAACCGAATACGGGAATCGATTCTCCAGACAATTTTACATAAAAGTCTCCATATTGACTACTGTCCTAAGTCCAATCCTTGTGAAGTTACAGCGGTTTTAAAAATAAAAATGTTGAAAAAATAGGTTTTTTGATGGTTTTTTTGCAATTTCTATATGACAGACTTGATTTTTCAGTCTCGTAAATATTTTTACCGGAAAGCTTGTCCAATTTCCCATAAGTTTGTGTTTGACCACATTTCAATTGGTTGTATGAGCTTACAGATATAAGCTAATTAAATTGCTCATTACTGAAAACATCATATTTTTTCAGTGTAGTATAGTAACCTGGATAGTAAATTAGCTTATATCTGTAAGCCCATACATCCAATTGAAATGTGGTCAAACACAAACTTATGGGAAATTGGACGAGCTTTCCGGTAAAAATATTTACGAGACTGAAAAATTAGGTCTGTCATATAGAAATTGCCAAAAATCATCAAAAAACCTATTTTTTCAACATTTTTATTTTTAAAACCGCTGTAACTTCACAAGGATTGGACTTAGGACAGTAGTCAATATGGAGACTTTTATGTAAAATTGTCTGGAGAATCGATTCCCGTATTCGGTTTTTGAAAATTTTGACGTTTAGAGCACTTTTCAAAAAAACAGTTTCAGTAAATGATTTATGTATTTTTTTAGGTGAGTTGCTCCAACCTGCATTTTTCGTGAGTCTTTTTGTAACATCTTAGGCTACCTTCACAAAAATGTTGAACGAAAAAAAATCGTGGGCTTCCCCTCAAATTTGACTTTTAAACTTAAAAATCTAAAAATCTCATAAAAGTTGAGTGTTTTTTTCTTTCAGTGTATTTTTATCGAAAAGCCCGTCAAATTTCCTACAAGTTTGTCTTAGACCACTTTTTGATACGATGCAACGGCTTCGAGATACAGAAATATTTATATTCCGAATTACAAAAATATTTAAAACACTTACACCCTTCTCAAATGTCATTATCGTGTGGAACTGGCTCCATATACATAAAAATGGCTTATATAAGCGTAGGACAACATGTCTACAAAGTTTCATTGAAATCGGAGAGGGTCGGGTACAACCGATTCCCTATTTGGCATGGAATTACTCTACAATAAAGATAAATAATTAAAATAAAAGTAAAAAAAGTATTCAAAGAAATTTGTGTTTTTAAAAGCAGAGCTACGATTTTTTGTAGGCTGTAAGAATTGAGGCTAATCATATTATTAAGCATAAGCATAAGCATAGGTGCCCACCCGCAGTTGCTACTCCGTTATTGACCAGGACCTCCAGAAGTTACATCCACGAGCCGTGGAAGATAAGTGGGTGCTATCTTTCCTCGCTTCGCAACTTCTCAAAGGCCCCTATCATGCTGATCAATACCGGCGCCGGCCACGACCAGTGGTAGGGTCACGGGGAAGTGGATGGGAATGTTAGTCCGATACTTGAGTGATAGAGACCGCCCAATCGACTGCTTCTCCGACAAAGTATCACATGAGTTTTGAGGGGGTTAGTAGATGGGTATGAGGTCAGGATTCACGAGTGGCAGTGATGTGACCATGAGCATTTTGTTTATCGGTTGAAATTTTAAATCTTAGGCAGCCGGCTGCGGAAAGATAAATAATTGATTATTTTAAAAGTTTGTTTTAATCGAACGCGTGCCAACCGAGCGGTAGTGCTATGGGCTGGACTTATCAGTATATTTTTACTGTTGGTACAATTAAGATAACGCGAGCAAATTTCAAAAATAGTAGATGAGTTAATACTAAAGCTGCCAGTTGGAATAAATTATTACGATCAACGAATATAAACGAAAAGAAAACAGGACACCACGTAACCGATTGTAATGAAATTAAAACAATAACTTAAACGAACTTAACCGGCAACGTGCCTTCCTATCAACGATGATAAAAGAAGGACTTATAAATTTAAAATATAAAAAGACTCCAAAAAATACGTTGCATAGTAACCGCGAAGTCCCGCTACTCACAATCGAATCCGAAAGATAGCTATCTAGAATTTTAAATATAGTATTAATTCGACCGCGATCCTCCAGAAATTCTTCGTCGGCGTGCCTTCCGATCAACGGTGATGTAAGAAGGGCTTTATTCATTTAAATGATTTTATATCATAAGCCTTAAAACATATTCGTCGGCGTGCCTTCCGATCATCGATGATATAGAAAGGACTTAATCCAGCAATGCGACTTGCTTGTCTCGAAAAAAAAAAGAATTCGGATCGTTTCTATCGAAAACTATGTAAAGAGGACAAAAATAAACTCATTGGCAAACGAACGCGCGAACTAAAAATAAAGAAAAAACGAAGAAGAAGAAGACCAATCACCCCATGCACACAAACAACGACACAAAAGAGATGAAAACAACACGAATCAGAAGAAATCCAATCACCCCATGTACACAAATAGCGACACAAAAGAGATGGAAAATAACACGAAAAAACAGGACTGCGCGTCCCCACAGGCACCGCACTACTGATGCCATTATTTAATTATAATGACCAATCACCCCATGCACTCGAACAGCGACATAAAAGAGATGGAAAATAACACGAAAAAACAGGACTGAGCGTCCACACAGGCACCGCACTACTGATGCCATTATTTAATTATAATGACCAATCACCCCATGCACTCGAACAGCGACATAAAAGAGACGGAAAATAACACGAAAAACAGGACTGAGCGTCCACACAGGCACCGCACTACTGATGCCATTATTTAATTATAATGACCAATCACCCCATGCACTCGAACAGCGACATAAAAGAGACGGAAAATAACACGAAAAACAGGACTGAGCGTCCACACAGGCACCGCACTACTGATGCCATTATTTAATTATAATGACCAATCACCCCATGCACTCGAACAGCGACATAAAAGAGACGGAAAATAACACGAAAAAACAAGACTGAGCGTCCACACAGGCACCGCACTACTGATGCCATTATTTAATTATAATGACCAATCACCCCATGCACTCGAACAGCGACATAAAAGAGACGGAAAATAACACGAAAAAACAAGACTGAGCGTCCACACAGGCACCGCACTACTCAATTGAGGCTAATCATATTATTTAGCAAAAACTTTAGAAAGTTAAAAAAAGAAACACTAACAACTCAATACACGAAAAAGCGTAATGATAATGTTAGGAGGTTATAACTAGGCCTGAATAAATCATTAGAATATGTTTTTTTAATTAACCTAATCAAGATAAATTCAAAACATGAAAAAAACAAGGGAAAGAAAATTGTTAGTAGAAGAAAGGTTTCTCAAAATGGTCCTTTAAAAAAGAAAAAAGACAGTAGAGGGTTAACTTGAAAATTGAACGAACAAAAACACGATCATGTGCGATCAGAGTTCTTCTTTCTTCTCAAATTTTGCAATGAAAACTCCTCTCTTTTCAATATAAATTTTTCTTATAGTTTTTCAGCGCCAGTGTCTTTCTTGCTTTTCTTTCCAGATCACACTCTTGCCATGCAGAGGGCGCGGGCAGCATAATTTCAAAGACACTGAACCATAATGACGCCGACGACGATGATGACGGTGGCGGTCTCGGAGGTCTACGAGTGTGGAGTGTGGATGGAAAAACCGGTTCACACGCGATGATGATGCTCTCGCCGTGGATGCCTTGCCGTTTGACCTAGCCCTCAACTGCCATGACTGCACTCAGCAGTTCATGCAAGTTCTCTCAGGTAAGGCAACATAAACTTGCGCGAGCTTTTCTTTCACGTGCAGTTTTTTCCAGAGTGTGGGAGGGTGATTTGCTAGTTGCTGAACAATTCTAGATTTAGTTTAAAACTATTTTTAAGGAAAATTCACAAAAAAATGCTAAAATTTTTGAAAGAGATAAAATTGCAAAGTTCAGTCCATTATTTTGGCAACATTTTCATAACATTTGTTTAAAAAAAAAATGGTTTGATTGTTTTCAAATTTGAAAAGAATTTTAAAAATTACCCTCTCTAACATGCAACTTCCCGAGAAAGAGCCGACAAAGTTTGAAACATCATCATCAGCGACTCACATCTCCGAGACTTCCACGCGAGCAGTGCTTAGGCCAAGGTGGAAGAACTCCGATGCTTTGAGTTTGAGAACTTGACCTGGGTCGTGTTCAACGTGCCGGTCACTGCCTCAGTGAGATGCGATCATCATCGGAAAGAGTATTGGTGCGGAGTATTAGCCTCCACTTCATATCATATGTGAGAGAATGCAAATATAGAAAGATAGAAGAAAACAAAAAAGTTACATTATATCTATGGGCAAGAACAATTTGCTGGGTAACAAAAAACGTTTTAATGGCGTTTTTTGTTGTTGCTAGTTGCTGCTCATGAAAAGGCTATAAACCTTGCTATTTTAAGCGATTTCTTAGACATTGGGGTTGCCTATTTGTTTGTTTAGTAGCACGTCAGCGAGCATCGAGCTTGGTTTTTTTGCTACTTTAGCCTGAAATATTCCTCATTAGCCTACTGCCATAATGTGGCTAATCGAAGTTATATTTTTTTTTCTATCTCGATTTGTGTCGTGTCAATCTAGTCAAATACTGTCTTAATCAACTAACAGTGTCATCCAAATCATTCGATTCATTTTTAAGCAAATTGAAACTAGTTTTGATTGAAATTAGTTTTTTCATTAAAATTTCCAGCACTCAAATGAGTGCTGCAATGAACATTCCAGCACTGTTATGTTTGGTGATGATGAGTAGGCCATTTCGTTACTATAGAATTTCATGAAAAGTAAAGGAGGTATTAGACTATGACAAACAAACAAACTAGCACTTTTTCGCGTTTGACCTCGTTAAGTATTTACAAAGTTAAGTATAACAAAAAGTCCTAAAACACCTAAAATGACCCCATTCCAAACGAAACTTTTAGCCTTCCCCACTGAAAAGAGGCTATAAAATCAATCCAAAAATCAAATTCTGAGCAAATGTCTGTGCGTGTGTGGGTATGTTGGTAAAAAATATGCACTTGATTTTCTCTCGTTTTGGTTGGACGAATTTTGTCCGGATGTGGTCTACTCGGTCCAGTTTCAGGCCCTACAGCTTGGTATTGAAAATTGTAAAGTTTTATTTAGTTGTATAAGAGCAATTCTCTACGAAATCCGCCCTTTTTTATAGACTTTTAATTTTATTTTTTAATCCGACTGAAACTTTTTTGGTGCCTTCGGTATGCCCAAAGAAGCCATTTTGCATCATTAGTTAGTTCATATAATTTTCCATACAAATTTGGCAGCTGTCCATACAAAAACGATATGTGAAAATTCAAAAATCTGTATCTTTTGATGGATTTTTTTGATCGATTTGGTGTCTTGGGCAAAGTTGTAGGTATGGATATGGACTACACTGAAAAAAATGATACACCGTAAAAAATATGGTGATTATTAATTTAACTTTTTGTTACTAAAACTTGATTTGCAAAAAAAAACACTATTTTTATTTTTTTATATGTTAAGAGGACACCAAATGCCATTTTTTCAGAAATTTCCAGGTTGTGCGAAAAACTTTGACCGAGTTATGAATTTTTTAATCAATACTGATTTAAAAAAACGAAATACTGGTCGCAAAAACTGTTCAACTTCATTTCTCGCTTCTCGCTCGCTCGTTAAGGCCATTTTAAGGTAACTTTTTTTATAATAGTCGCAGTTTTTCATGTTTTAAAATTAGAGCACATGTTTGCCCACTTTTGAAAAAAATATTTTTGAGAAGCTGAGAAAATTCTTTATATTTGAAATTATCCGATCCCTTCGAAATTTTTTTTTTTAAATTTTGAAACCAAGACTTACATTTCAAAGGGCCAAATATTCAATATTACGCTTTTTTAAAATATTAGTCTTGGTTTAAAAATTGAAAATAGTTTTTTTTCGAAGATTTTACGAATGTTTCATACTTTAACATTGTAAATCGGACCATTAGTTGCTGAGATATCGAAATTAGAAAACGGTGGGTTGTTAGGATGAGACTTAGAAAACATCAATTTTCCTGTTTAAACACTTGCATGGCAATATCTCAGCACCTAAGGGTCGTATCAACAAAGTCCAAAAAAGCAAAATATAGAGAATTTTCTCTGCATTTAAAAATATTTTTTCAAAGGTGAGCAACATTTGCACTAATTAAAAAAAAATGAAAAACTTCAGCTATTTTCAAAAAAGTTACCTTAAAATGGCTTTAACTTGAAAACGGTGCACTTTATAAAATTTCAATGAAGTACTTTTTGGTTGCAAATTTGATTTTACATCGAAAAATGAATTTGAAAAAAATTTGCGACCAATATTTCGATTTTTTGAAAAAACAAATCAGTATTGGTTAAAACATTCATAACTCGGTCAAAGGTTTTTTTGCACAAGCTGGAAATTTCTGAATAGTTGGCATTTGATGTCCTCTAAAATATATTTAAAAAAAATAAATAAAAATAGTTTTTTTTTTGCAAATTAAGTTTTAGTGACAAAAAGTCAAATAAAAAATCACCAAAATGTTTTTACCCTGTATCATTTTTTTCAGTGTAGTCCATATCCATATCTACAACTTTCCCGAAGACACCAAATCAATCAAAAATCCTTCAAAAGATACAGATTTTTGGCCTATGCATCACCTATCATTTTTGTATGGACAGCTTCCAAATTTGTATGGAAAATTATATGGACAAACTAATGATGCAAAATGGCTTCTTGGGGCATACCGAAGGCACCAAAAAAGTTTCAGTCGGATCGAATGACTGAAATCGGAGAGAACTGCTCATAATAGTTATGACAATAAAACTATTTAGACGACTACAAAAAGCGTGATTTTCAACATAACCTCAAACAGCCGCCACGCAAGAGCCGATGCCATTTTCTTCAAAGGTGATTCTTCTTTTCTTGAAATGTACAGTTTTTTGAATTCGGAATTTTTTCATTTCAGTCAAAAATACTATATAAATGAGAGGAAGGCATTAACCACCCAAAGGTTGACTAAGTAACATTTTTATTGGATGAAATGACGGTGGATCTAAGAAAGCTCAAATAAGATTAAAAAAATCTACCGTAATTTTCTACCTTTTCTTTATGAGGAATGAAAAAAACGGGTTGTCGATTTCAAAAACTCGAAAAATTCAACTTGAATAAGTCATTAAACCCCCATTTCACGTAGGGTAGGATTGAAATTTGACGAACAGGTAATCTCCAAATCTTTCCTGATCTTTTCTTCCATCAGTCGCATTCAAGCCAGCGTTTTCAGGTGCATAAACTATACGCTCAGTCAAAACAACTGCCGCGCACTTCATTGTGCCTAATTAAGTTAGTTTAGCATTTAATCCACCACATCAGAGGTTGATGACTGTTGCGGCACGTCTTCGTCTCACTCGACCAGGCCAGTGTGTCAACAACAACAACTGACCAACACCCATAAAACTCGCCTTCTGACTCAACTCTGATAGTTTTAATGCCAGGGAGTTCCTCATTATTCGAATCGCGCGCGCGCAGAAGCGCCATCTTTGTTTTCCGCTTGCACTTTTTCGGTGAAATCTGCACGCCCGAGCAGTGTTCCCAGCCACCAAGTTACATAACCTCACTCTCTCGCAATAATCCACTCCTCGTGTTTTCATTTTGTTCGGCACTAAACTTGCTGGATATCGAGACGCGACGTACAACGCACTTGAACCAGCCCCCGACCGTGGGTAATACGGGGTTTGTTCCGTGCGCGCGAGAGAAATGCCCCAAGACTTGGCAAGATTTGCCTATGCAACGACTTGTTCGCCAAGATGCGAAAACCCTACCCGGTTCGGGTGTGTAATAACTCGGTTGTACGACGACCCACGCAAACTTTTACCTTGCAAACGCGACGGCGTCTACTGTCAAAACTAGCCCAATATGGCGTCGCGCCAAAAATGTTGCCACTTGGGAACTTTGCCGGCGTGCCATTTTGACAGATTTTGCCGATCCCGGTCCGAAGTGGGTCCATTTGGGTCAGCACAAGTGAGCACGTCGATCACCAGAAAATCTACCAACTGGTCCACCGCGTCGACGATCCAAGTAGGCCTCGAAAATTACAACCTGTCGGCAAATTGCGCTAACGCAGCGCCACCCCGCGTCATATGACTTAACTAACGAGTTATCTTGGGCGCTGCACTTTCCATATATCGGCGATTAAGTTCGCTCTTTTCGCGGATAATTGGTTTTTCCATTTCCGGTCCCGGAGCTGCCTCACGTTGTTGAGGCTAAATAGGGTTGAATTTTGAAATTTGCGCTCGTTTTTATAATTTCTAGCGCAGATGATTAATTTTTGACTGCGTTTCTAGAAAACTCGGCGTGATTTTTGGCCATTAAGGTCGGTCATTTTGGTGCAACATTCTTGGTTCTCATCGGAACTCGTAAAAGCTCACCGCTGATGGTGGCATGTCGATAACATTTTTCAATTATTTACCGTGCCAGAGAAGTCAACAAAAGGTGTTGTTTATCGCGCACCGCTTTTCGGTTCAGCGATGAAATCATACCTTATGGAGCTCGAGCTGTTTTTTAGCGTTTCTGTTTGATTAGAGGAAGCTTTGTTGGGAATTCGGTAAGGTGGCGCTGAAAAGCAGCAACAGCTTTGTTGGTTTGCCAATTTTTATTTGTGTGCGCTACTGATCACGTAGAGTTGAAGTTGGATCTTGTCCCAGATCTGGTGTTTGCTTTTGGTTGTGGTTACAGGCTTCCGGAGGAAGTTGTGTAACCTTTTGTTGTGCCTAAGCTGTAATGGAACATAGTCAGTTGAATTGAACATCTTAAAAAATCATCACTTATTAAATTTAAAATTCCTTTTATCAAATTTCAAAAACTTTTAAAATTTTGTTGATCCTATTGTAAGATTAGATAAAGTAAGAAAATATCTTATATGAGCTTTTTTTATTTATGATAGACGAAAATATTCATAAAGACTTTTTGACCCCGAAAATATATTTTAAACAAAACATTGGCAAAGTAACATGAAACAATAGGGTGGAATCGAAAATGGTTTTTTTCAGCAACACATTTTTTGGGTCCCTTTTAGGGTCCCAAACAACCTCCCAAAATTTGGGAACGATTGGTTAAGCCCACGATTGGCGCAAAGCGAATGAAATTTGTAGGGAAACAACTATGTGGAAACTTGCATTTTTAAATTTTTAATTTTACAAAATTCATGTTTTATTATTTCATAAAACTAATAGCGTAGAAGTTTAGCCCTGAATGTCCTGAACAACTCTCCCGAAGACAGTATGGTGCTAACTTGCCTTTAACAAAAGTTACAAAGCGTTCAAGAGTGACATTTTGAAATACTCGTTAAAAATTATACTTTTTGCCAACACTGCCAAGTTAAGCGGAATCTTTCGCAAACTATAATACATTTGAGGATTTGGGGTGCAACTCAACTCAATAATGTCTTCTGAACACTTCTTCACGTCGATTTTAAGTTAGGTTTATCAAAATTTGATTTGATTTATCAAAATAAAAGAACAGACATGTCTATTTTGTATTTTATGGTTCCTTAGGCAATGTTGGCAGAATATTTGAGTTTCACTGATTTTTTCAATACACTTCTTTTGAAAACTCTATATCTTTTTTATGACGCACTTTAGCACCATACTTTCTTCGGGAGAGTTCGGGAGAGTTGTTGAGTAGTGCGGTGCCTGTGTGGACGCGCAGTCCTGTTTTTTCGTGTTATTTTCCGTCTCTTTTATGTCGCTGTTCGAGTGCATGGGGTGATTGGTCATTATAATTAAATAATGGCATCAGTAGTGCGGTGCCTGTGTGGACGCGCAGTCCTGTTTTTTCGTGTTATTTTCCGTCTCTTTTATGTCGCTGTTCGAGTGCATGGGGTGATTGGTCATTATAATTAAATAATGGCATCAGTAGTGCGGTGCCTGTGTGGACGCGCAGTCCTGTTTTTTCGTGTTATTTTCCGTCTCTTTTATGTCGCTGTTCGAGTGCATGGGGTGATTGGTCATTATAATTAAATAATGGCATCAGTAGTGCGGTGCCTGTGTGGACGCGCAGTCCTGTTTTTTCGTGTTATTTTCCGTCTCTTTTATGTCGCTGTTCGAGTGCATGGGGTGATTGGTCATTATAATTAAATAATGGCATCAGTAGTGCGGTGCCTGTGTGGACGCTCAGTCCTGTTTTTCGTGTTATTTTCCGTCTCTTTTATGTCGCTGTTCGAGTGCATGGGGTGATTGGTCATTATAATTAAATAATGGCATCAGTAGTGCGGTGCCTGTGTGGACGCGCAGTCCTGTTTTTTCGTGTTATTTTCCGTCTCTTTTATGTCGCTGTTCGAGTGCATGGGGTGATTGGTCATTATAATTAAATAATGGCATCAGTAGTGCGGTGTCTGTGTGGACGCGCAGTCCTGTTTTTTCGTGTTATTTTCCATCTCTTTTGTGTCGCTATTTGTGTACATGGGGTGATTGGATTTCTTCTGATTCGTGTTGTTTTCATCTCTTTTGTGTCGTTGTTTGTGTGCATGGGGTGATTGGTCTTCTTCTTCTTCTTTTTTTTATTTTTAGTTCGCGCGTTCGTTGGCCAATGAGTTTATTTTTGTCCTCTTTACATAGTTTTCGATAGAAACGATCCGAATTCTTTTTTTTTTTCGAGACAAGCAAGTCGTATTGCTGGATTAAGTCCTTTCTATATCATCGATGATCGGAAGGCACGCCGACGAATATGTTTTCAGGCTTATGATATAAAATCATTTTAATGAATAAAGCCCTTCTTACATCACCGTTGATCGGAAGGCACGCCGACGAAGAATTTCTGGAGGATCGCGGTCGAATTAATACTATATTTAAAATTCTAGATAGCTATCTTTCGGACTCGATTGTGAGTAGCGGGACTTCGCGGTTACTATGCAACGTATTTTTTGGAGTCTTTTTATATTTTAAATTTATAAGTCCTTCTTTTATCATCGTTGATAGGAAGGCACGCCGCCGGTTAAGTTCGTTTAAGTTATTGTTTTAATTTCATTACAATCGGTTACGTGGTGTCCTGTTTTCTTTTCGTTTATATTCGTTGATCGTAATAATTTATTCCAACTGGCAGCTTTAGTATTAACTCATCTACTATTTTTGACATTTGCTCGCGTTATCTTAATTGTACCAACAGTAAAAATATACTGATAAGTCCAGCCCATAGCACTACCGCTCGGTTGGCACGCGTTCGATTAAAATAAACTTTTAAATAATCAATTATTTATCTTTCCGCAGCCGGCTGCCTAAGATTTAAAATTTCAACCGATAAACAAAATGCTCATGGTCACATCACTGCCACTCGTGAATCCTGACCTCATACCCATCTACTAACCCCCTCAAAACTCATGTGATACTTTGTCGGAGAAGCAGTCGATTGGGCGGTCTCTATCACTCAAGTATCGGACTAACATTCCCATCCACTTCCCCGTGACCCTACCACTGGTCGTGGCCGGCGCCGGTATTGATCAGCATGATAGGGGCCTTTGAGAAGTTGCGAAGCGAGGAAAGATAGCACCCACTTATCTTCCACGGCTCGTGGATGTAACTTCTGGAGGTCCTGGTCAATAACGGAGTAGCAACTGCGGGTGGGCACCTATGCTTATGCTTATGCTTATGCTTATACTTTCTTCGGGAGAGTTGTTCAAAACATCCAGGGCTACACTGCAAAGGTGTTGGTTTCATAAAATAATAAAACACGAATTTTGTAAATTCAAAAATGTGAAAATGCTAGTTTCCCTGTAGTAATTTCCATACAAATTTCATTCGCTTTGCGCTAATTGTGGGCTTAACCAAACGCTACCAAAGGGACTTAAAAATGTGTTGCTGATTGGATTTTAATCATTTTCAATTTTCCTATAAAACTAGATTCCACGATAATGAAACAACCACATGTACCTCGTAAACCAAATAGAGCAATTCCAGCCCAAAACAGGACTTTTTCAGGTACTTTTTTCTCGACCCTCTCCGATTTCAATGAAACTTTGTAGACGTGTTATCCTACGCTTATATAAGCCATTTTTGTGTATATGGAGCCAGTTCCACACGATAATGACATTTGAGAAGGGCGTAAGTGTTTTAAATATTTTTGTAATTCGGAATTTAAATATTTCTGTATTTCGAAGCCGTTGCATCGTATCAAAAAGTGGTCAAAGACAAACTTGTAGGAAATTTTACGGGCTTTTCGATAAAAATACACTGAAAGAAAAAAACACCCAACTTTTATGAGATTTTTTGATTTTTAAGTTTAAAAGTCAAATTTGAGGGTGAGCCCACGATTTTTTTTCGTTCAAAATTTTTGTGAAGATAGCCTAAGATGTTACAAAAAGACTCACGAAAAATGCAGGATGGAGCAACTCACCTAAAAAAATACAAAAATCATTTACTGAAACTGTTTTTTTGAAAAGTGCTCTAAACGTCGAAATTTTCAAAAACCGAATACGGGAATCGATTATCCAGACAATTTTACATAAAAGTCTCCATATTGACCATTGTCCTAAGTCCAATCCTTATAAAGTTACAGCGGTTTTAAAAATAAAAATGTAGAAAAAATAGGTTTTTTGATGGTTTTTGGCAATTTCTATATGACAGACTTAATTTTTCAGTCTCGTAAATATTTTTACCGGAAAGCTCGTCACATTTCCCATAAGTTTGTCTTTGACAACATTTAAATTGAATGTATGAGCTTGCAGATATAAGCTAATTACATTGCTCATAATTGAAAACATCATATTTTTTCAGTGTAGTATAGTAACCTGGATAGTAAATTAGCTTATATCTGTAAGCCCATACATCCAATTGAAATGTGGTCAAAGACAAACTTATGGGAAATTGGACGAGCTTTCCGGTAAAAATATTTACGAGACTGAAAAATCAAGTCTGTCATATAGAAATTGCCAAAAACCATCAAAAAACCTATTTTTTCTACATTTTTATTTTTAAAGCCGCTGTAACTTCACAAGGATTGGACTTAGGACAATGGTCAATATGGAGACTTTTATGTAAAATTGTCTGGAGAATCGATTCCCGTATTCGGTTTTTGAAAATTTTGACGTTTAGAGAACGAAAAAAAATCGTGGGCTCCCCCTCAAATTTGACTTTTAAACTTAAAAATAAAAAAATCTCATAAAAGTTGGGTGTTTTTTTCTTTAAGTGTATTTTTATCGAAAAGCCCGTAAAATTTCCTACAAGTTTGTCTTTGACCACTTTTTGATACGATGCAACGGCTTCGAAATACAGAAATATTTAAATTCCGAATTACAAAAATATTTAAAACACTTACGCCCTTCTCAAATGTCATTATCGAGTGGAACTGGCTCCATATACACAAAAATGGCTTATATAAGCGAAGGATAACATGTCTACAAAGTTTCATTGAAATCGGAGAGGGTCGGGTACAACCGATTCCCTATTTGGCATGGAATTGCTCAATACAATACATTTTTCGTACAAATCATCATAAAGTTAAGTTTAATCAGACAGTATTGATTTTTAAGAGCTTTTGCATTCATTGGAAAAGTGCTTAATAAAAAGGTTTTATAATTTGAAATTCAAAACCGTGCCTAAAACAGTGGCATTCCTCTATTGGACGTCGACAGCACGTGCTCCAAAATGGCACGGCCCACTTCGATCCCTTTTTTCGATTTGCCGTAGATGCAAATTTTTCTCCCCATCAACGTCAAACGCTGACATTCCACGCGAGGTAAAGCTATCCCCAGCAGCACCTTATAGCTGTCAAATCTCCGCACTCCAATTGAACTTCGTCAACGTCCGCGGCTAATGGCATTGAAAGGTTCTTTGTGCCATTTCTGCGATTATGGCATGCGCAGCAGAACTTGGACCAAACTGGCAGCAGCAGGTGGGACAGGTTTCGGATTTTAAATGCAAGTCACTGGGCCGATCGCTATCGATGTGGAACGACCACCAACTAGATGTTGGAGGGGGGACGGTATTGTGCGTAGCTGCGCGCTACCGATGTGCTCAGACCATACTAGGGGCAAGTACCCTGAAGTTGGAGTGTCGGTACTTGGTACCAGTGTGTAAACCGGTTGGACTCCATTCACAGACAAATTGTTACAGTTGGTCAAGTAGAGTGACTTTTTTCGATTTTATGGTCGTTTGGCAATTTGATACGAATATTGTTCAGCGGACAAGTGAGATCAAGTCGCCGCAGATCAAGTTCAGCTCTGATTCTGATTATGATCGCGCGGTGGGTCTTGAGGTCGAAGCTTTGGCGAAATATCGATTCCATGGCACACTGCGATGGACGGTGTGACGCATTGTTAAGGTGAAGTTGCTACCAAACTCTAAGTAACTCAAATTTTTAAAAGATAAGTTTAGAGCAAGGTTGTGAAGTTGGAGTCGGAAATGACAAATTTTGAGTAGCCGGAGTCGATTGCACCTTAACCGTTCAAATCAATGGGCTACAATTTTATAGTGCGGTTCTTAAGGCCAATCGTTTCGCTGGACCTGCCGCAAGAAACTAGGACTAGGTAAAAAGTCGTATTCAAGCTTAATCACACACACACACACACGCAGCATAGTCAACGATGTTGGTCATGCAGAAACAGGTTTCACAATCTTTTCTTGCGGCAAAGTTCTGCTCAAGTTGTGCTTAGGGTAGGCTCGCATATCTTGGGGCTCGTAATCGATTCGATTGCCCTTTTGAAGGGATTGGAATGCTTTGAATTCTTTAGATTACCAGCAATGTCAAGCCGATATTACGCTTATCTGAAGCGATAGCAAGGTACCCTTTAAAGTTAATCGACTGAACTGAATTCCTTATCTTGGTTAACTGCCGTTCTACGCATAATTGTCCCATGTTCAAAAATGTGCAACTGAGAAAAACGCGATTGAAATTTTTCGACCGATTTCTGTGTTTCTACGCATAATTGTCCCGTGGGTTCCTATTCGTCCTATGTGTCCCTAATCGCCCCAGTTAGCAGTTTATCACCCTTATTTGTGATCCTCTTGCTATACAATAGGTAAACAAGGCATAATGCTTAGTAAAACTAATGATTCCGTGTAAGAAATTACTAGGTGGGACAATTATGTGTAGAAGTTCAACGATGGGACAAACAGACTTGGTGTTGTTTTTGATGAGTTTCCGAACAAAGTACCAGATTTTATGTGTTTTTCTTAAAGTACACATCAAACTAAACTTAAAAATGTCATAAAGTCAAAATCGTCCAAAACTGACATGGGACAATTATGCGTAGAACGGCAGTTAATGTAACCTTCTATGCACCTGCGCGCGCACAGAGATAATTACACTTTCAAGCTTAGATCTTGTTTTCATCACCGCGTGCACCTCTCAGTAACCGCGAGTACAGGAAACCCCCTTTTTCCCAAGTCGACAGTCGTGCGTATGATTCATCTTACCCCCGGTGGGGGTAAATATTATCCGGCGACTCGACAGTCATGATGAAACGGCGTAACGGCTTCATTAAGTCCGCGGCCTTACGCAGTTGTCGCGGCGCGAGGGATCTTATCAGCGAGAAATGCTTGCAAACAAAGCTGGGGCATTATAATTGGCTTGAAAGTAGCCAAATATTTGAATAAACTCTCCTTCAGTGATAGCTTAAGCGGATGTGGAGCAAGCAAGGTGTTTGTTTTTAGAATTTGTTGACTTTAATCTTTGCATTCGGTAGCTTGGTGAGATACTGTTTTTCAATAGAATTACTTAATATCTTTAATTGAATGCTTTTTTATAAACATGTTTTCAGTGCACGCATTTAAAAGAACATTTGAACATTTGCTTTTTTTGAAATCTACTTTTTTCACCTCAAGGAAACCTTGGCAGTGTTTTTCAAATATTTTTCAAATTTCTTCTAAAATTAAATAAAGTTTAGAAATACTTAATCTAAAATTCTGTAAATTAAGATGCATTGTAAAACCTATCTGTCAACAGGGTTGCCAAATTTTAACTCATGACAAGGGCTAGTGATTATTCACGGCGAAAAAATTGAAATTACGCGGCATGCCAATTTCCAAACATTGGAATTTCACGGCAATTGCACGGTACTCAAGAATTCGCCTAAAATTAACGCAAAATTGTGAATTAAGAGTAGTTGTGTACAGGAAAGTTACTGAAAAAGAAAGCAGTTGTTTAAGATACAAATATTATCCTCTGACACAAAGTATTTAAGACAGTAAAAAAATGTGACCTCAATTTCATGAAATTTTGCAAACTTTTTACTATAGGGTAATTCTCTACCAACTCACACGAAATCGGGAAAAGTTGCCCCGACTTCTCAATGTTCTAAAATATCTCACATTTTGTTTGCAAATGGTTTTCAGGAATAGTGGAATTTGAGTATTTAGCCAACATTTTATTTAAAACAGTTTTGTTTACCATTTTGCCGCAAGATAGCACACAAGCGACGATTTGTTATTGATAAGTCCAGAAAATTAGAAAATGTTGCAAAGTGCTTAAAACAAGTTCTAAAAACATGAAACAACTTTATTTTTGTACATAATTTCCTTTTTAAGAGATTCAAAAATAAATAGCAAGCCAGCTCTGCAGTTTTGAAAATCTTTGTGAAATCTAAAAAAATATATCATGCTTTGAACATCAAATTGTATTATCCAAAGCATTTTACAACCAAAGCTTATTTCGCTAGAACTTTTCGTAAAACATTGTAATAAACAATATTTTCCAAAATGAGTTTCAAAATGCCTGTTAAAATTCTTGTGTTCTAGTTAAATTATTAATAAGAATTTCGAGGCATTTCACGGTATTTATGAAATTCCACGGTCAAAGGCTGTTCGCGCGTGTGGTCGGTTCGGGGATTTCGGACCCAGAAAAACACCGTTTTTGCACAATTAAAAACACTTTATTACGCGAACAGAAATTACACAATTTATTCTAACGTGCAACGGTCGGGTGTAGTCAACGGTTTATTTAAGACTATAATCTAAAATCCATTGTACATGGGAGGCTGGCCGGGAGAGATCAAGTAGAGCGAGGATTCCCTCTGCTCTCTGCTGGCTCTCATCAAAGATGGACCAGGGACGGTGTGAGAAAGACAAGGACAGTGTAACATTTATTCGTGTGGATCACATCTAGGGTGTAACAAAATTAAATTTGATCTCTCGCGCGATCAAAGGCAAATTTCGTGAAAAATCATTAGCCCTACTCATGACGTTTAACCGGAAAAAGTCGGAAAATTGGGTTTCGTTTATTCGAGCTCAACAAGTAAAAAGATGCCAACTTGATAAAGAAAAATTTGTATTGATAATGCAAAAAAAAATGAACAATTGCAAAATTTGAGGGTTGCTATTAATTTTGCCTTCCTCACTGAGGTAAGGCTATAATCCTGCTCTAAAAATGAACTTTCTATTAAAAGCTCCTAGACCTACCTTCATGTATACATATCGACTCAGAATCGAAAACTGAACAAATGTCTGTGTGTGTGTATGTGTGTGTGTATGTGTGTGTGTATGTGTGTGTGTATGTGTGTGTGTATGTGTGTGTGTATGTGTGTGTGTATGTATGTATGTGACCAAAATTCTCACTGAGTTTTCTCAGCACTGGCTGAACCAATTTTGATCGAACCAGTTGCATTCGACTTGGTTTAGGGTCCCATACATCGCTATTGAATTGTTTGAAGTTTCGATAAGTAGTTCAAAAGTTATGTATAAAAATGTGTTTTCACAAATACCCGGATCTCAATTGTATGCATGTAAACGATGTCCGGATCCATCATCCGACCCATCGTTGGTTAGGTAATTGAAAGGCCTTTCCAATGAGTCCAAGACATTGAAGATCTGGCAACCCTGTCTCGAGTTATGACCACTTAAGTGATATTTATGTACTTTTTTGAAGCCGGATCTCAATTATATGCATGTAAACGATGTCCGGATCCATCATCCGACCCATCGTTGGTTAGGTAATTGAAAGGCCTTTCCAATGAGTCAAAGACATTGAAGATCTGGCAACCCTGTCTCGAGTAATGACCACTTAAGTGATATTTATGTACTTTTTTGAAGCCGGATCTCAATTATATGCATGTAAACGATGTCCGGATCCATCATCCGACCCATCGTTGGTTAGGTAATTGAAAGGCCTTTCCAATGAGTCAAAGACATTGAAGATCTGGCAACCCTGTTTCGAGTTATGACCACTTAAGTGATATTTATGTACTTTTTTGAAGCCGGATCTCACTTAAATGTATGTAAACTATGTCCGGATCCATCATCCGACCCATCGTTGGTTAGGTAATTGAAAGGCCTTTCCAATGAGTCCAAGGCATTGAAGATCTGGCAACCCTGTCTCGAGTTATGACCACTTAAGTGATATTTATGTACTTTTTTGAAGCCGGATCTCACTTAAATGTATGTAAACTATGTCCGGATCCATCATCCGACCCATCGTTGGTTAGGTAATTGAAAGTTCTTTCCAATGAATATAAAACATTGAAGATCTGGCAACCCTGTCCCGAATTATGACCACTTAAGTGATATTTAGGTACTTTTTGAAGCCGGATCTCACTTAAATGTATGTAAACTATGTCCGGATCCATCATCCGACCCATCGTTGGTTAGGTAATTGAAAGGCCTTTCCAATGAGTCCAACACATTGAAGATCTGGCAACCCTGTCTCGAGTTATGACCACTTAAGTGATATTTATGTACTTTTTTGAAGCCGGATCTCACTTAAATGTATGTAAACTATGTCCGGATCCATCATTCGACCCATAGTTGGTTAGGTAATTGAAAGGCTTTTCCAATGAGTTCAAGACATTGAAGATCTGGCAACCCTGTCTCGAGTTATGACCACTTAAGTGATATTTATGTACTTTTTTGAAGCCGGATCTCACTTAAATGTATGTAACCTATGTCCGGATCCATCATCCGACCCATCGTTGGTTAGGTAATTGAAAGGCCTTTCCAATGAGTCCAAGACATTGAAGATCTGGCAACCCTGTCTCGAGTTATGACCACTTAAGTGATATTTATGTACTTTTTTGAAGCCGGATCTCACTTAAATGTATGTAAACTATGTCCGGATCCATCATCCGACCCATCGTTGGTTAGGTAATTGAAAGTTCTTTCCAATGAATATAAAACATTGAAGATCTGGCAACCCTGTCCCGAATTATGACCACTTAAGTGATATTTAGGTACTTTTTGAAGCCGGATCTCACTTAAATGTATGTAAACTATGTCCGGATCAATCATCCGACCCATCGTTGGTTAGGTAATTGAAAGGTCTTTCCAATGAATATAAAACATTGAAGATCTGGCAACCCTGTCCCGAATTATGACCACTTAAGTGATATTTATGTACTTTTTTGAAGCCGGATCTCACTTAAATGTATGTAAACTATGTCCGGGTCCATCATCCGACCCATCGTTGGTTAGGTAATTGAAAGGTCTTTCCAATGAATATAAAACATTGAAGATCTGGAAACCCTGTCCCGAATTATGACCACTTAAGTAATATTTAGGTACTTTTTGAAGCCGGATCTCACTTAAATGTATGTAAACTATGTCCGGATCAATCATCCGACCCATCGTTGGTTAGGTAATTGAAAGGCCTTTCCAATGAGTCCAAAGCATTGAAGAACTGACAACCCTGTATCGAGTTAGTACCACATAAGTTATACATTGTGTTCTTTTTTTCTGGATCTAAAAAAAATGATGAACTCACTCATATACCCATTTTTGATAAAAAGTGAGGAAGGCATCAACCACATAGGTGGATTAAGTTAGTTTTTTTATTACATTTTCAAAAAACTTGAAGGTTGAACAAAAAAATATTGTTGCAATTCAATTTTGAAAAAAATAAATTTTTCAATGAGAAAATCAGTACTGTTATTTTTGGCGATGAAAAGCAGGCCGTTTCTTCTTTCCAAAATAACAGGAAATATGAGTAGGTTTACAATGGATTTTAAGAAAGTTCATTATAGCACTCATTTGAGTGCTGAAAAGTTTAATTTTAGATAAGGATAATGTAATTTTCGTTTTTTTGTGTTTTAGTTCTGAATCTTTTGATTAATAAAAATCAAACAGAGTCGATGGACAAAACAATCATAAACCTTCACGAGTAAAGCTTCTCGATCACGTGGCGTCTACCGTGCTAAAAACGTCAACCTTCTCGGCCAGCAGTCGCGATTTATCGCGGCTTGCTACTGCGCGTGACATTTCCTCTCTTTCCACGGCAGGTCTGGTCTGATGGTGTTGATTGATTCTAGATTTTCTACCTGGTGATGTGATATCGTCGGGATCAAAGTAGTCACCTCTGATGATGAGCTAATCGCGAGTATGCGCATTCCAGTACCTTCCACAGAGGAGGGGTTTTAACCCCTTGGCGGAATCAATAAACATTACGGGACAATTAAGAAATTATAATTTGTGGAGTAACATTTTGAAAGGGGTAAATCTCTGAAATTGTGAATTTTAAAGCAAAGTTTTTAAAAACAAAATTGAAAAAAAGTTACGACAAAATTTAAGCAATATGCCCTTTTAAACAACAAACCTCAATTTTACACGGGTTCCCAGTTCCGTGAATTAATGTGCATGATGAAAAGATGAGTCCGACATGATGAGTCACCACGCGGGTCTCACCTTAAGCCGGAGGCATCGTTGGAATTCCAAAACAGCCAGCATTTCTGATGACGGAAGGAAGAAGGAACTTGTGGTGTGGTGGTCATCAGACAGACAGACACACACACACACAAATCCAACAGTTTGACCTTGAGGTGGATTGCCGGTGAGTGCCTTCTTGGAAGCCGCGGCGGCTAGGGAATTGTTGTTTAGTCAGTGTTTTTTTTTTCTTATGCTGTTGCCTCATAGTTAGGCTCCCTTTCGTGCTACTAATGGAGAGGATTTGCGAAGGTTCTGGCGGTAGAACGGCGCGTTTGAATAACCATAATTTTTGATTTCCGATCGACGAGAAGGTTGAAGAATATAAGAATGAAGCGTGTTTGGAATTTCTTTTTGAATTTTGGGATTATTTTATTTATCTTTATTTGTAGGAAACTTTGCCTTTTCTTGTGCCAAAAGATGATTCATTCAATTCTTCATATAATTTAACTAGTTTTTCATACAAAATAGATTAGAGCAATATGTAAAAAATATCTTGAAAATAGATTTTCTGATCGATTTGTTAAAGGACTAGGTATTTAGAGTAAATCTTGGTATCACTTAAAGTTGAACAAAACATTTTGTATATCCAGGTTTTTAAGCGGAGATGGCGTTCGAATGGTGAAGGTCCGAAATGTCAACATTACGCAGTGGTATCAATATTCTGAAAAAAGTGTGCCATGGCATGACAGCCACATCTGTTTTCTAATGTTGGATGTTCACCATTCGAACGCCATCTTTGCTTAAAAATCTGGATTGAAATTTTCTATTCTTCTAAAATCAGACAAGCATATCCGATAAATGTGAAAGAACTTATTTCAGAAGCTCATTCGTGGCCTGGACTTTGACCTGAAAAAGTAGTTTTTATGCAACAAGTTGCAATAAGAAGATTTTATCAGTACGAACGTGGTTTGCCGTGTTCGATAAACAAGACGAGTGCTGAAAAAATCAAGTTATGCCATTTGTGTAATTCCAGATTTTTTTTTTGTATTGTTTCCCCGCACGGAAAG
This sequence comes from Culex quinquefasciatus, assembly GCF_015732765.1. Taxonomy (NCBI): domain Eukaryota; kingdom Metazoa; phylum Arthropoda; class Insecta; order Diptera; family Culicidae; genus Culex; species Culex quinquefasciatus. Next base: position 29,553,624 of record NC_051862.1, on the reverse strand, counting down.
AAGGTTTATCGTGAATCTTACTAAATTTCGGTTAAAAGTCCTAAAAAAATTGGTTGTTTTTTCAACCACCAATTTTTTTAGCTGGAAATCCTAAAAATAAATCCTGGATTTGACAGCTGGATCCAGGTCCTAAAAATGATAAATCCAGCTAAATTTTTAGTAAATTTTACTAATTTGCAAGCTGGAAAAATGCTGTCAGTCTCAAAAGCTGTATGTTTTGAGAAGGTCTGTTAGCTATTTTAGCTAGATTTTATGGTATTCTAGGAAGTTTTATAGTTAGTCCAGCGTGTTTTTAGGCTGTTTCAACTAGTTTTTTTGGAATCATTCTCAAAATTTTCCATTGATGGCTGCGAAGCCAGGTATTTTCACACATCTTTTTAGCTAGTTTAGCTAGCTTTGCCACTATTCTTGGAAGGTGTTTTGGTTGGAATAGTTAATTTTTCCAATATTTCTACAAGTTTTCTTTCAAAAGCCTCCGTTGCTGCCTGCAAAACACGCATTATTCACCCAGCCTTTTGGATGATTTAGCTCGTTTCTTTTTTGTTCTTGCTTCGTTTTTCGGTTAGTCCAGCTAATTTGTCGACTGTTTTAACTGGTAATTTCGAAATCATTTTAAAATCCCTTGCTGCCTGTAAAGTTGTTTTTAATTTTCAAAAACACTTTTTGCTGGTGTAGCATGATTTTCCGTTATTCTTGGTACGTTTTTTGGTAGTCCAGCAAGTTTTTTTTGGATGTTTCAATAGTTTCCAGGCTTTTTAAACTATGTTATAATTGATCATCCTAATTGTACGGCTTTGTTGCGATATTCTTTTGACAAATAAAAAAAATAAATACAGTAATACAAAAATACAAAAATACAAAAATACAAAAATTCTAATTAAAATTAAAATTAAAATTAACATAATTTAACTTAATTTAACTTAATTTACCTTAATTGAACTTAATTCAACTTAATTCAACTTAATTCAACTTAATTTATCTTACTTTAACTTAATTTACCTTAATTCAACTCAATTAAACTTAATTTAACTTTATTTTACTTAATTTAACTTTATTTACCTAAATTCAAATTAATTGAACTTAATTTAACTGAATTTAACTTAATTAAACATAATTCAACTTAATTTAAATTAATTTAACTTAATTTAACTTAATTTAACTTAATTTAACACAATTTAACTTAATTTAACATAGTTGACTTAAATTTAACTTAATTTAACTGAATTTAACTTAATTCAATTTAATTTAACTGAATTTAACTGAATTTGACTGAATTTAACTTAATTTAACTTAATTTAACTTGATTTAACTTAATTTAACTTAATTCAACTTAATTTAACTTAATTTAACTTAATATAACTTAATTTAACATAATTGACATTAATTTAACTTAATTTAACTGAATTTGACTTAATTTAACTTAATTTAACTGAATTTAACTGAATTTAACTGAATTTAACTTAATTTATCTAAATTTAACTTAATTTAACTTAATTTAACTTAGTTCAACTTAATTTAACTTAATTCAACTTAATTTTACTTAATTTTACCTAATTCAGCTGAATTTTACTTAATTCAACTTAATTTTACTAAATTTTACCAAACAACTTTTAACAACAATTGAACTAAATTCTACCAAATGTAACGAAATTTCAAAAAATGTATTTTAATTAAATTTAACAAAAATTTCTAGATATAACCACACTTGACTAAATTTATTTCTTTTTTACTATGTTTAGTTTAATTATACTAAACTTAACTTTAGTTTTTTAAACTTGATTTTTAACTAATCATAATTTAACTAAATTTAAATAAATTTATCTAAATTTTACTGATTTTAACAAAATTTAATCAATTTAACTTAATTTAACTGAATTCTACTTTTTTCTAAATTAAACCAAATGTAATTCAAATTAACTTTCACTTAATTTAAAGTAATTTAACATTATTTAACTCTATTTTTTGATGTGCTTCAAATGCATAAAGTGCCTTGCTCGTACGGATCTGTCAAACATTGGCCAGTCTATATCTAGACACTCTGTACCCGCAGCCTCCCCCCACGTAGACAGATGTCCATACAAAAAAGTGGAGTGTGGACAAACGCCAGCCTCCACCTCCCCCGCCAAAGGGTTCACGACAAAGGGATGCCACCAATCGTCCAAACAAAAATTAGAGGCTCAACTTCTAACCTCTTTCCCTCAACACAAAAAAAAAACTTCTCACCTAATCAACTGAAGATCTCAGCCCGCAGAAAGTCTTCCTGGCTTTTAATCCATTCACTCAGGCACCACCATCGCACTTGCACTTTCGACTTTCAAACACAGAATCGTCACAAAACTCCGCGTACTGAGCGGCTTAAACAGGATCAAACACGATACGAGACGTTCTCTTGCTTTGTGTTGGTCTTGAACTGATGATCTGTCAAAAAATCCATGCTGCCGGTTCCAGCTAGTTTTTCGGTAAAAAGTAGGCAAAATTGTGCTGAAACACCATTATTTTTGGTGAAATCTCTCCTGTCATTTTGATTTGGGCTGTCAGTTTTGGATAGCAAATCAGCAATCAGGGTTAGCTGTTTCACCAATCCCAAGCTGGTAAATTTACCTGTAATTTTAGCTAATTTAACCAAAAAAATCACTGTTCCACCAATTTGAAGCCAGCTAATTTGAATTGTTAAATTTAAGATGGAACTCCTTTCCGTGCGTGTGAATGTCATTTGACAGCAAGAAAATCTAAGTCGTTAAGACTCTGACTGATTTGTACCGTTAACAACATAAAATTTGCGTTATATTTCATTTATAGATCTAGTCATACCTGCGAAATATTAATAGTAACGTTTTTTTCTCTCTTTCAAAATTGAACCGCTCACTGTCGTAAAGTTAAAATAAGTGACCTCCTTCGATCATATCGATTCTGATTCGCCACACAGACAGGTTTCAAAATTGCTGGAAGTTTGATTGACTGATTCCGGGACCCGGTTCACCTTCGTCAACCCAACTTTACGTCAATCTGTGCTCACATACGTCCTTTCTAAAAGCTGGGGGATAAACCTCTGTTTTTGTTTTGATTCTCACGTCGGCCCATGATGACCTTGATGACGACTTCATGGACTGAGGCAATGCCCGTGGCGATGGACTCAAACTTTATTATTGAAGCGCGCGCGAATTATGGGTATTCGGATCGCGTATCAACCTCGAGAGAGAGGGAGGGAGACTGTTTTGCACCAAGTTTAAAAAATAATCTTTCCATATAGGTAAAGGTGTAATCGATCACCACGCGAGGTAGGAAGGGGGAGGACAGGGACGGATCCGGTCAGTCACGTTTTTGCGTATCAACGCAAGATAATAACGTATGCAGAATGCACACTCGCAAGCTCGCTTCAAAGCAAAACTGAATTTAAAAATAAAACACAAAAACAAGTTTAAATCTGCATCACGTTTATTGGTGGATGAGGTGGTGGTCAATCGGCGCAAAACTGATTAGCTAATTCGCCTCAAATTACCACGTGGTTTGGCTTGGTGGGTGATGATGAGGGATGCATTTCAAGTAGTTGCTCGATGGTTATTTTGAAATTATACTCAGACGAAGACCTAATTTCACTTTCTTTGTTGCAGACGCATTTGACGGGCATAACTGGTCCACATTATGCAAAAGGAGAATGAATATATCAAGAGCATTAAAACAATCGATTCCATTTTTTTACGAAAATAGACATTTTCAAGGAATACAAATTTTACGTTTTGTAAAAGCTAGGAATTGATGAGATGATAAGAAATTATTGACATTTTTAAAATTGTTAACAGAATAACTATTCTAATGTTCAATGCATTTTGTGATAAAATTCTCTCTCGATCTAGACCAGAGCCGAGGGATAAAAACTTCACATAAAATTTGTTTATTAAATTTACAAAAAAAAAATAAAATTTAGAAAAATAATTAAAAAGATTATTGCATTTCTTTTTCGATCTAAATCATTTGTATTTTGGTATTATTATGCACAAAAATCAATCGCAGTACACTTACTGTTGTCAAACGAACGGGGTCACGTTTTAGTTTGACACCCCTTTTACACGGAGTTCACACACACACTACCAAACGTTTGTTTTGATAGTATGCGTGAGCGCCAGTTCGTTACTTTTTGAGCAGTTCTCTACGGAATCGGTCTTTTTTCTTTAATTTTAATTTTTGTATTTTTTAATCCGGCTGAAACTTTTTTGGTGCCTTCGGTATGCCCAAAGAAGCCATTTTGCATCATTAGTTTGTCCATATAATTTTCCATACAAATTTGGCAGCTGTCCATACAAAAATGATATGTGAAAATTCAAAAATCTGTATCTTTTGAAGGAATTTTTTGATCGATTTTGTGTCTTCGGCAAAGTTGTAGGTATGGATATAGACTACACTGAAAAAAAATGATACAAGGTAAAAAAAAATTTGGTGATTTTTTTATTTAACTTTTTGTCACTAAAACTTGATTTGCAAAAAACACTATTTTTAATTTTTTTTTATTTTTTGATATGTTTTAGAGGACATAAAATGCCAACTTTTCAGAAATTTCCAGAATGGACAAAAAACCTTTGACCGAGTTATGATTTTTTGAATCAATACAGATTTTTTCAAAAATCGAAATATTGATCGCAAAAATTTTTCAACTTCATTTTTCGATGTAAAATCGAATTTGCAATCAAAAAGTACTTTAGTGAATTTTTGATAAGTGCACCGTTTTCAAGTTATAGCCATTTTTAGGTAACTTTTTTGAAAATAGTCGCAGTTTTTCATTTTTTAAAAATAGTGCCCATGTTTGCCCACTATTGAAAAAAATATTTTTGAAAGCTGAGAAAATTCTTATATTTTGCTTTTGCGGACTTTGTTGATACGACCCATAGTTGCTGAGATATTGCCATGCAAAGGTTTAAAAACAGGAAAATTGATGTTTTCTAAGTCTCACCCAAACAACTTACCATTTTCTAATGTCGATATTTCAGCAACTAATGGTGTAATATTGAATGTTTGGCCCGTTTTAAATGTTAGTCTTGATTTTAAATTTTTGAAAATATTTTTTTCGAAAAGATCGGAAAATTTTACGAATGTTTCATGTTTTCACGTTGTAAATCGGACCATTAGTTGCTGAAATATTGACATTAGAAACTGGTGGGTTGTTTGGGTGAGACTTAGAAAATATCAATTTTCCTGTTTTTTAACCTTTGCATGGCAATATCTCAGCAACTAAGGGTCGTATCAACAAAGTCCGGAAAAGCAAAATATAAGAATTTTCTCAGCTTTTCAAAAATATTTTTTGCAATGGTGTGCAAACATGGGCACTATTTTTAAAAAATGAAAAACTGCGATTATTTTCAAAAAAGTTACCTTAAAATGGTTTTAACTTGAAAACGGTACACTTTATCAAAAATTCACTGAAGTACTTTTTGATTGCAAATTCGATTTTCCATCGAAAAATGAAGTTGAAAAATTTTTGCGACCAATATTTCGATTTTTTTTAAAAATCAGTATTGATTCAAAAAATCATAACTCGGTCAAAGATTTTTTGCCCATTCTGGAAATTTCTGAAAAGTTGGCATTTTATGTCCTCTAAAACATATTAAAAAATAAAAAAAATTAAAAATAGTGTTTTTTTGTAAATCAAGTTTTGGTGACAAAAAGTTAAATAAAAAAATCACCAAATTTTTTTTACCGTGTATAATTTTTTTCAGTGTAGTCCATATCCATACCTACAACTTTGCCGAAGACACAAAATCGATCAAAAAATTCCTTCAAAAGATACAGATTTTTGAATTTTCACATATCATTTTTGTATGGACAGCTGCCAAATTTGTACGGAAAATTATATGGACAAACTAATGATGCAAAATGGCTTCTTTGGGCATACCGAAGGCACCAAAAAAGTTTCAGCCGGATTAAAAAATACAAAAAAAAAAAAACGAATGACCGAAATCTCAGAGAATTGCTCTTTAGTTTGACTTTGACCAACCAACGAGGTACAAACTAAAAAAGTGTCAAACGAAAAAGTTACCAACCACCGGGGATTTGAGTGTATGTTGCCATTTTTCTCTCCTAACCTTGAAGAAATCACAAATGATTCCGAAAGAATGTTAATCCCATTCGAGCCGTTCTCCTAATTGCCAAACTAATTATCGAATTCGCGAAAACAACAAGCCACGTCGAGGAATTAAATCTTTTCCTCGCGGATTTTTATTGTCGTTCTCCAGCCATCACTCAAAGGTGCAGTAGACTGTAAAGTATTTGTATCTGTGTATGTCTGATGATGGATATAAAAACCAACGCAAAATTTTACGTCGCAATAAACCTCAAACGCAAAGCGCTTCAATTTGTAAAATTTTCTGAGCACTTGTGCAAATTTTAACCCTACCAAGATGTGGGTTAATTTATTCGGATTTAAATTTCAAACAATTAGTTCGAAAAACATCTCACAAACGGTTCGATTGAACTTTTTTTTTGCCTTTCCGTAATAACAAGTTTGCATTGCAAAACATTTGAACTGACGACGACGGTAAATATAACGTCATCGCGCAATTGACACTAACCAATTAGCTGGTCGCGACCGGGCTGTGTACGTATGTAAGTCGTGCGTGACACAACCCCTCGACCGATAAAACCCCGCCGAGTGTGTGTGTGTCTGTTTTTCTTTTTAATTACGGCAAAAGCGCTCAAGGGTGATAACAAGATGTGGTTTGAACGACAGCTCACATTTGTACCAATACGTGCAATACAATTTTTTTTCCTCCTCTTATTGCAAATCAAAGTCGTTATCGTCGGAAAGTTGAGAGTGAATTTAAAAAAAATGTGATTCTACATGAAAATGCATGTAAAAACTTAACTTAATTAAATTTGTCAAAAATGTCCAAGTTAGAGATTTATATCTGAGAATTTTAAAAAAATCGGTAGACTGCAATGATCAAACTTCATGATTGCGAGAGCTTTAACATCAAAAAATTAAACTGTTGTTGTCGTCCAACAATTTTTAAATAAAATGTGTCTTTACAGCAGTGGTCACCAAACTGCAGCCAGCAGGCTCCATGCGGCCCACCGAGGTTTTCTATGCAGCTCGCGGAATGGTTTTGAAATGATTATGGAATCCGGCCAACTTTTCGTTCTCATATCAAATTCATTAGAGAAATGATGAACTTGTTTTCTTTAATAAGTAAAAATATGATTTTTTTAGCGAATTAATAAAATTAGATACCATAATTTACTTCTAGTTTCCACAATATTTACAAAAACTTGGGAAGTAAAATAATAGTGGTGTCTTATTTTCCAGAAGAATTTATTAAACATTTTATTTTCTGAATTTGGAAATAATGAATAAAAAACTTTCATTTCTTTTAAAATCTAAGATTCTGATTATGGTAGTGTTTCAAAATAGTAGTTTATGCAACAAGTTGCAAAAAGAGGATTTTTTCAGCACAAGTCGTACATTTATCCAACGAGGTTCATCGAGTTGGATAAATACGAAGAGTGCTGAAAAAATCAAGTCTTGCAACGAGTTCCATACAACATTTTATGCAATTCCAAAAAAAAACTCTGGAAATTTTATGTATTTTGTCAATAAATCGTCTAAATCATTTTTTTTTGAAAAGTGTTACTTTTCGAAACAAGTGCTGAAAAGTTCAACTTTTCAGCACCCATTTGAGAGCTGAAAATTAGAACTTTTCAGCATTTATTTTGAAAAGTGTTGCTATTCGATTCTGTTATTTTTGGTACAGAAAAGTAGGCTTTTTCGTCGTTCAAGAATGACAGGAAAAGTAAGTAGATTCACGATGGAATTGCAAAAAACTAACTTTTTGCAATTCCGTTGTGAGACCACTCACTTTTCCTGTCATTCTTGAACGACAAAAAGCCTACTTTTCTGTACCAAAAATAACAGAATCGAATAGCAACACTTTTCAAAATAAATGCTGAAAAGTTCTACTTTTCAGCACTCAACTGGGTGCTGAAAAGTTGAACTTTTCAGCACTTGTTTTGAAAAGCAACACTTTTCAACGTTTTTTTAGATTTAAACGATTTATTGACAAAATACATGAAAATTTTACTTAAAATTTCACTCAATGGGTGTTTTTCGGAATTGCAATAGTAGTTTATGCAACAAGTTGCAAAAAGAGGATTTTTTCAGCACGAGTCGTACATTTATCCAACGAGGTTCACCGAGTTGGATAAATACGACGAGTGCTGAAAAAATCAAGTTTTGCAACGAGTTCCATACAACATTTTTTGCAATTTCGAAAAACACCCATTGAGTGAAATTTTAAGTCGAATTATAATGTATTTTGTCAATAAATCGTTCAAATCAAAAAAATGTTGAAAAGTGTTACTTTTCGAAACAAGCGCTGAAAAGTTCAACTTTTCAGCACTCATTTCAGTGCTGAAAAGTAGAACTTTTCAGCATTTATTTTGAAAAGTGTTTCTATTCGATTCTGTTATTTTTGGTACAGAAAAGTAGGCTATTTCGTCGTTCAAGAGTGACAGGAAAAGTAAGTAGTTTCACGACGGAATTGCAAAAAAAATGTTGTAGGGAACTCGTTGCAAAACATGATTTTTCAGCACTCTTCGTATTTATCCAACTCGGTGAACCTCGTTGGATAACGATGTACGACTCGTGCTGAAAAAAAAACCTTTTTTGCAACTTGTTGCATAAACTACTATTTAATATCTGGAAACCACGCTGCTATAAATGCTCAAAATAAAAAAAATATCCAATAGTTCTAAACATCAGATTGGATTCTGTGGACAACTTACAATTTTCCTGGCAAAATATTTAAAAAAACAGTTAAAAATAATAAATCAAACCTGGGGAAAAAATTATCTGGAGTGGTCCTGAGAATTCAAGCACATGTTTGGAATTGATGGACATTGTTTTCAGTAACAGTGTTTCAATCCTCGTAAGAAACTGCTATTGAATTGTAAGATGACGCATTTTGCTTACCATAAAACTTATTAGAAATATTGAGTTTAGAAATCATATAATATGGATTTTGAGCTTACTTTTTTTAGTAAAATTTTGTCATCCTTACAAAAACTTAAGATAATAAAAACTCTGTTTATGTTGTTATATTTTTGATTTTGTTTTTTTTCTTGCATTCTAATCTTTGATTAAAAATGAAATGAGAAGACTATACTTGATACAAGCACTTTTAATGCTTTTCAAATTGTTTAAGATCTAAGCAATTTAAAAAGCACTTAAAAATACTTTTATTTTATTTTGTTTAGCAATACAATTTTTCCGATGCAAAATTAACTTTTAAATTTCTATAAATATGATTTTTTTATATTACATACGAAAAAATCTAAACTTAATAGTGTTATTTTTAAAATTCATTAAAGAAATAGAAAAAATAAACAAAATATTTTTAGTAAAAATAGAACGTTCAATCCAAATATGTGTGCAAAACTTAAAAATAATATTTTTTTTAATATAATAATATATATATATTTTTAAAGTAAAAACTTGTCCAATTGAATAACAATTCATTTTTGAACATGAATTATTTTGAGAAGGGATTGTTGTCGAATGTTGAATGTTTTCAATTGATTATTTATAATTGGTGACATTTTGTAAGTTGTCAAACAATTAGTTGTTTGTCAAACTGAACTTTTAAACTATAAAATACCACGAATTGTTTTTATTTATATTTTACATGCGGCTCGCGACTCTACGGAAAATTTGCAAATTGGCCCGCGATGATCAACTGGCTTTGGACCACTGCTTTACAGTAAAAAGGTACATTTTTATCCTAAAAGTATTTGAGTTTTATTAGTTAAAAAAAATAGCAAAAAAACCGGTTTTTTAACAATGTAAAAAAGTGCAATAGACCTTTCCTTTGCAATAATAACTACGGATATGGCCGTTGCAAATATTTTTCAAAGTTTATGTCAAAATTAGTACGAAAAATCGGGGGGCAAAAAAATATTTTTTCATAAAACATAAAAATTTCAATTGAAATAGAAGTCTAATCCACTGAGAACAATCTAAAATGCATTTTTCTGCAAATAATCGTATTTAGCATGTTTGGACTCGTTTAAAAATATTTAGATTTTTTATGCAATTACAATTTTTTTTCACAAAAAAAAACGCCCTTTGAAAAAAGTAAAAAATCAATGTCTATTTTTGTACAATCACATTACATAGGAATTTGCACTTAGCTTAGGAATTTGAATCAATGAAAATGAACTGATCTTCTACAATGGAAAAGTAATCAAATTAGAAATTTAACGTATGGTTTGAGAAATTTCAAAATCTATGGTAAGTTGACGTTTTCATATCAAAGTTAAACAAACATCAGCCCAGCAAGTTCTCTAAGTTGAGTGTAGATGCCGGCCGTAAGTTGTGTACATTTTCTAAGTTTTACTTTACTTAACTATTCTAAGCTAAGTGATTGTAGATAGGCCATAAGTTGCGTACTTTTCTAAGTTTTTTTCTATTTTGCTCGACTTAGTTATTCTAAGCTAAGTGATTGTAGATAGGCCATAAGAATCATTGCACAATCAAAACAGATGATTAGAAAATCAGTCAACCCATCATCATTTTCTCATTTAAAATTATCGTTTCAACACTCGATTAAATTATCCTGTCAAATGCTTACCGTTTTGATAGACTTTTTCCAACCACGCAAATCACGCAACTAACGATGAGGTCTTCACTTTTCGTTTCTCGATCAAAATTATGCCGCAAAACTGCACACACAACAAGCTTCACCAAAGTCCGCACACAAAAACAGCGTTCAATAACAACTCGCACCTAGAGAGACTTCTTGTCCAGAACTCTCTTCTTTGTCTTCTTATTCTCGGAAACTTCTTCTTCTGCTACTTCTTCCTCTACCACTCTCTAAAAACACTGAAACACAAAACGCACACCTCGACACTTTTTTCCGATGGTGAACAACAACCTGGTCGTCGTCGCCGACTTCGTTTTCTCTCTCGTTCAGAACCTGTATTCCTGGCCGCCGCCGATGTAACAACGCACTGAACTTGGCAAACTTCTTCTTGACCGTTCTTCTCGAGGTTCTGCAGCTTGCAACAAGCCTACTCTTCTCCTGCGGGATTCTCTTGAGGTTCCTTTTGCGTTGTTGTCGTCGTCACTGTCCACGGTTGACTTTTTCTTCTACTTCTTCCTTGTTGATTTGCCGAACTTCCCGGACTTCTCGCGTCACCTTCACCTGGTACGGATCAAGCGAACTCACTCGTGTTTGCACCGTCTACCTGTCGTTACAATACTGACGACCCGTGGTTGCGCCGGATGGAGTTGAGGTCTGTAGCTGCCGGTTGAAGTTGCTGTTGCTGAACCACCTGAGTTGCTCTTTTCTCGGGGTTCTCCTTTGCGAGGTTCGTGTCTTAACCGGGTGTCACTCACTCTCTCGTGCGAGTGAGGAGTTTTTTTTTTCTCGTTCTGCTTGATTGGGAGGAAAGGTGTATTGGTTGGAGCTTGGAACTCTCTTGGACTTGAAGTTGGAACTAGAATCAAAGGCAAATAAGATTTTGGAGGGTTTGTTGAAGGCTAGACTTTCTTTAAACTTTATATGTGCTTAAAATAACATGACTACAATTTGATTAATCAAAATTAGATCCCAGAATTCTCCTCGATCCAATCCCGCACCGCTGCTACTCTTCCATAAACCGTCGGATACCCCGGCTGGGCACATCCCCTTGACCACGATACAACTCCGACCACGGTCCTTCCATGCACCAAAGGTCCCCCGGAATCACCATGGCAGGCACCCTGCCCTCCACCCAGGTACCCTGCGCAGATCATCCGATCGGTAACCTCATGACCCGTACTGTACGCCCTCCGACACTCCTCCTGGTTCACGGTCGGAACGATGGTCGCCCTCAACACGTCGTCACACTCTTCCTCATTCTGGGTGTCACCCCAGCCGGAAACCTGCAACAGCTGACCATCCTCAACGGGTTCCCCCCGTCCCGGAAGCTCAACCGCGAAGAACTCCTCACTCAGCTGCACCGACTCCTCCAACTCCAGCAGCGCAAAGTCGTAGTCCACCGAACTGGAGTTGTACAGCGTATGCGGCAGAACCCGCCGGATCTCAACCAACTCGCCACCAGATTCATGGTGAGTAGACCCAACGCGAACCTTCATTAGAGGGACTAACGTCCATGCAATGGGCCGCCGTCAACACCCAGCGGCTTCCGATCAGCGATCCTCCGCACCAGTGTTCGCGGTAATAGTTGAGCGATACCTGGAACGGAACGTCCCGGATGTCGATCGGGAAGCCTCCGACGATGCGATGGTTAGTGAGGCTGGCCTGGACGAGGGCGGAGCAGAGCACGGTTATGGGAAGAATCAGTCGAGACATTGTTGTTGAATGTGTTGTGACCGTTGAAGTGGCATTGATTTTATAGGTGCTGTTGATTATAAGTTGTTATCTTGAGTAGCTAGACACTTTGAGTCTTTTCATCTCGAATTAAACGGATTAACGATAAAGATCACTACACCGTGCTCCAAGGCTACGCCCAAACAGTCGTGGGCGATTCACAAACTACGTGTTTTTCACATGTTTATTGAAGGGCATGGGAGTTCACGTTAGGTTTTATTATAATTTTAAATTTATTCCCGCTTAAAGTTATTTTATGTATTTTACCCAGGTCTGTGGATTCGGGTACTTTTTGAGTCGGATACAGAACAAAAGTTGTTTGATAAATGAACAACAATCACGAATACCAGAGCAAAACAAGATTTAGCAGTCTTGTCTAGCCAAAATGATTTTCTTCTACCTTTCAGACAATTTCTATAAAAATATTTTCAAATATTTAGAATTTTGAAAGGAAGAAAACCACTTTAAAATTATATATTTCCATAGGGACTATTTAACCAAATCTAGAGTTTTTTTTAAAGGTTAAGGTCCTATAAACAAAATTTTCATTTTTTTGCTTTTTGGGTGTTTTTAGAATCGCCTTAAGTCAGAGTTATTCAAATACACCCATAAAGCAAAAAATAAATAAATTTTGTTTAAAGGACCTTTAAAAAAATCGAGGAATAATCAAATTTCGTGAAAATTTCACAGGACACGGGAAATATTCTAAAGAGGCCTGATTGCAAGATTAAAAGAATATATCTGGAGTTATTTTTTCAAAGGTCCAATTAACCAAATTTCCAGTTTTTTCTTTTTGGGTGTTTTTGAAACCGCCTTGATTCAGAACCTTCGTCGTTTGAGTCAGGGGTATTAAAAAACACCCAAAAAGCAAAAACTGAAAATTTGGTTTATTGGACCTTTTTTAAAAAACTCCAGATATGAAATTAATATTTATTTAATCTTGAATGAACAAAATTTCAATCTTGTAATTCATTATTTAATTCTACCTTCAAAATTACTTGTTCGTCAATTTTTTTTTTACAGTAAATGAAATTATGATTTAATTTAGTAAGTTTTCAAAAAAAAACTTTAAAAAAACTGTCGGTGCTTCCAAAAGCGATCATTGTTGACTCAATATTTTTCTCTACTCGAGTGAAATTTTTAACCTACTGAATTTTTTTTTACATGGATGTATGCTTTTTTTAATTAAATATGTCTTTATTGAACTTTCTTATAATAATTACATTTCTTTTACATGCTAAGTGGTATGGCCTAATGCTCTTCATCTTCGTTGTATTTTTCGTTTTATTATTAACTGATCACATTTATTTTATTTACTTTAAATTGTTTTACATTATTGCATTGAATCGAATACATTTGGGTAAAAAAAGAAAAAATCACTTTAACAACTAATCCTAACTTAAAACTAAAAAAATGAATTCATTGAGCAATTCCAGCTCAAATCAGGAATTTTTCTGGTACTTTTGTACCCGACCCTCTCCGATTTCAATGAAACTTTGTAGACATGTTATCCTAGGCCTATATAAGTCATTTTTGTGTATATGGAGCCAATAGTACTCGAGAATAACATTTGAGAAGGGCGTAAGGTATTTAAATATTTTAGTATTTTGCAATTTAAAAATTACTGTATCTCGAAGCCATTGCGTCGTATCCAAAAGTGGTCAAAGGCAAACTTGTAGGAAATTGGACGGGCTTTCTGATAAAAATACACTGAAACAAAAATACACGCCACTTTTATGTCTCCATATTGACCATTGTCCTACGTCCAATCCTTGGGAAGATACAGCGGTTTTAAAAATAAAAATGTTGAAAAAACGGGATTCTTGGTGGTTTTTGGCATTTTCTATATGACAGACTTGGTTTTTCAGTCTCGTAAATATTTTTACCGGAAAGCTCGTCCAATTTCCCATAAGTTTGCCTTTGACAGCTTTTTGATTTATATCGTTTTTATATTTACGTAATCAAATTTACTATCTTGGTTTCTACCACACTGAATTTCAGTTATAAGCAATGTAATTAAGCTTATATCTGTAAACCCTTACATCCAATTGAAATGCTGTCAAAGGCAAACTTATGGGAAATTGGACGAGCTTTCCGTTAAAAATATTTACGAGACTAAAAAACCAAGTCTGCCATATAGAAATTGTCAAAAACCACAAAAAATCCCGTTTTTTCAACATTTTTATTTTTAAAACCTTCAAATTTAAGATTTTTTGACCATGTTTCTCTAAGGCTCAAAAGTTGCGGATTTTTTTCCCCTAAAACATATCAAAAAATCTCGAAAATACGAAAATACGTATTTTGGGAAATTGAGTTTTAGTGAAAAAAAGTTGATAAAAAAATCTGCATTTTTTTCCGTGTACCTATTTTTTTCTCAAAAGTCCTCAACAATACCTACAACTTTGCCGAATTCGCAATTCGCAATTCGCAATTTTCAGTGTAAGAACGGGCCTTGACCGATCTTATGCACCAGGTTCCCGACGAACACGCACTGCCCTTACACCTACATCTTACCCTTGCTCTGAGTCAGTACGAGCAGCACGCTAGAACACGCTTTGAGTGTTCGTGCCAGGCATGCACACCTTCTTTTCCGGTTACGCATTTTAACTCGGCCGGGGGTGGTACATTACGTAGGGTTTGATGTAAGTATAAGCGCCTAACCATTTACAGAGTACCTATCAATTTTCAGTAAAGCAAAAAACTGTTTAATTTTTAGTTTGAATTCAAAAACTAATTGTTATTTACAGTGTATTGTTTTCTCCTGAAATCTTGCCTAATGTTGAGTCGTGTTAATCTGTTGCTATTTCTTCTGTCGCGGTGTTTTGTTACAATGTTTTGAACCTAAGCATGTTATTCAAAAATTTATCAAAAGTACAATAATGTTATGTGTGTGACTTTGATCATTCAATATATTGAATAAGGACTCAAATCTTACTTGTTTGAAGAAAAGGGCGTAGATTAAAACAATAGACAATAAAGGAAAAAGCATACTACATAAAGTTCGCTACTGAAAGAATAATTGTATGTTGAAGGAAAGAAGAGTAAAAGCTGTATGAAGTAGATTAAAAATATAGGCAATAATTTATGAAAAAGGCTTTGTGATAAAAGATAAATAATATCATATAAGCTTAGATAGCATTAATGACAACTTTAGGAGCCGGTTAAAATAATATTTTAATTAATAAATAAATTAGACAATGAATAAAGAATACATCAAATATGAACAGGAATTAACCCGAGAATTAACCTCGTTCGCATATTAAGGAGATCAGTTTTTGTTAGGGAAAACACATAGCAGTTAAAACTGGCAAATTGAGTAGAGAAGACTTGAAAGATAAGTGAAACAGAACTAAAGTAGTTGGAGATAATAAGAAGAGATACTCCGAGTTGCGATGTTCTAGGTACATCCACAACAGTTCGTTCAACATGCTGTGAATCAAAACAATACCTTCTACAATCACAAATTACTTCCCTTTCCCACATTGCCGCTTTATAATGTAGTCCATGCTCTGCAAAGAAAGGGATGTTAGTAAAATATAAACACTTTAAAATAATGATACAGTTACTTGCGGGAACCTGAGTGACATCAGGGTTTCTGATGTTGTTGCTGTTAACTCCAGTGTGATAATATCACTCCGAAGTGGTTGTCGTGGTGCAATCGTTCTCCAACCGTAGGCCCAGACACGACATGAAAATGAAAACAAACAAAAACAAAACAAAAACAAAAAGATGCATTAGTATATGAAAATAAGAGAAACAAAGGATCATGCAATCAAAATAAAATGGTGGATAGTAAACAGAAGCCGAATTAGAAAATCAGTAATACATAATAAAGAAATAGAAGATAGATAGTAGCTGAAAGGGGAATGAAGAGAAACCCCGTATGGCGATGTATCAGGTACATCCACAACAGTTAACTCAACATGCTGTGAATCAAAACAATACCGTCTACAATCTTCCCTTCCCACATTGCGCATCCCTTTCTTTTGGCCGTCTCGACTCTGACCCTCGCTGGTCAAAGGTTTACGAGTTCGTTTCCACAGGCCACCAGCAAGGTCACGTGTTGTCATCATGATGACGAAACCAAGCCAACGTGGAGGTAAGAAAATGGGTAACTTGCAAGGAACCAGAGCAGCTGTTTTGACCAAGATCAACTAAGCAGCACTACGGATGTAGTTCCGCTCCTTCCAGGATGTTCCTCACCGGATGTCAACCGAAAAGGTATCATTTCACCCTTGGCCTGCAATACCTACAACTTTGCCGAAGACACCAAATTGATCAGAAAATTCACTCAAAAGTTACAGCTGTTTGAATATTTACATAACATTTTTGTATGGACAGCAGCCAAAATTGTATGGAGACTTGCATGGATGAACCAATCACACAAAATAGTTTATTTGGTCATAGGGAAGGCTCTTACAAAGTTAAAGCCAAATCAAAAAATACAAATAAAATCCATTCCCGGTTTTGGTAGAATTGCTCAATTATCAATTTTGTTCAAAATAAATGCAATTTTTAAATTAACCTGATTGTGATTAATTACACATTAATCTATGAGTTGTTTTAATCAATTGATTCCATTGGAAGCTACAAAAAACAGAGTGACCATCAATTATCATAAAAACTGAGCACAATTCGTGCTCACGTACACAGAAGAACCTATCGCGACGATAAAAAGTGCCATCACTGCACGACCACAACCAGTTTCTAGCTAGTTTGATTAGGTAAAGAGCCTCTCTTCAATTCATACTTCTCGATACTTGCTGGCTGACTATAAGTCGTTAAGCCGCGGGGTTTTGCGTGCACTGATCTCTCGCGGTATATTCAAACCACCTTAAGGGCAATAGAATCATCTCACTGTGATGTACGAAAACCTTTGAGGGTTATTTTTTTAAATTATAGTGTTATTTGTTTTTCAAATTTGTTTTGTTTTTTTTAAATGTATTTTCTGAAGTAATATTCTTTTATATCAGCGAAAAGCTGAGCATTCAAGGGTTAATTCACTCGCGACCATCATATTACAATTATATCGGGTCTCAAATGTGTCCACATCCAATCTAGAGAAAAAAAAACTAGCTCCAACACGTGTCTCCACCGCTCAATCACGTGGCCTACTGAATTTGCCACTTCAATACCTGTCCAGTGCAAACTAAACTCTACACGTTTATTTATCTACGTGGGTAAATCTGCGATTTGAACTTAGTGAAAAAGTGTAATTTACCGTTCACGATGGATCTTTTTCGCCAGTGTCGTATTGGGACAAGTGTTTTTTTTTTTCAGCCAGGTACTTTACTCTGGAGAATCGGCTGAGATGATGGGGACAAGTTTTGCCTTTGGGGCAGCTCATTAATATTCATAAACGTACGAAATTTCCAAGTGCGCACTTCGTTTAAAAATTGCCCATCTCTCGATTCTCGCTGCAACACACGCAATACATCAGAGTGAGGGAAAGAGAGCGAAATTATGCGATCATAATCGACTCCTTTCTCTCTCTCAGTTTTTTTATTGTCGCTTTTGCAAGTTCTGTTTTTTATGCACCTTTTTTCTTCTTTTTATCAAAGTTTAAAATTAGTCGCAGGTTTTGTTGTGTTCTGGCGTGTTATTATTTCTTGTTTCAACTTGTTTTTATTGGCTCTTACTAGCTGGTTTTTTGCGTGTTTGTGTTTGAGACTGGTCCTCCGGGAGAGTGATGAGCGAGTTAAGAGAGAAAGAGTTGAGTGTTGAATTGAGCCACTCAACTGGAACCGGCGCATCTTTTCAAGTACTTGTCCCAAGCCACGCAAGAGTTTGGATCCAACATGTGTGTAATTATGGGGACACACTCTTGTACACCGAGGTTCGAAGACCATGATATAATACTCTCTGGAGTGCCCTGTCGCTAATTTTTTATTCGTGTTTGTGAATCGGTTGAGTGGTGGCTTTAGGAGAATTGGGGATATCTTTTTTAGTGTTTTATTTAAATTTCATTTCAATATTTTATTTCTAGAGTTTTTTTTTAAAAAAAGGTATTAACATATGAAACACAACAGATTATAGGACTTAGATATGAAACTCAAGATTTAAAATATCATAAATAATTAAATCAGGTGATAAAATTTACCACCGTAAAATATGTTTAAAATTCAGAATTCGGCAATTATTATTTTGCAGACCATAAATTATAAATACTTAAATGGATGCTGAGTTTAACTTCAAACATATAGTTTTACAGGTCTTTCAACGAATAATTAATGTATATTTCATAACGTCTTTCAAGCCAACAAAAAAAAAGATAACTACCGGTACAATTTACAAAATTGTTTTGGGATTTTGGATTGAAAGTTCGACTGTCAAATCCAGTTTTAAAAAATCTCTGACCGACTCAAATACTTAAAGAAATATCTTGCTTTTATTATAATTATTTTTTTTAATAATATGTAAGAGCTAAACGCAAGTAGCGTCCAATTTCTCGTTACGGAAAAAATATTTCCTTTTTTCCCGAAAAATTTATAAATTTCCAGGGAATTCCCGGAATTCAAACGGAAGTTTGAATACATTTTCTTAACTTTATGTCACCAGTGTTTTGAAAGCCATAAAAAAATATGAGAGAACATAATTTGATTTTGTTCAATTCAAAATTACATGTTAAGGTTTATTTCAGATTTTAAAATTTAAAGAATTTTTTTCACTGTCCAAACAATGTGTTTGAATAATAATACTAATCAACAAAAAAATGCGAATTGGGTAATTCTCCGCCAACTCACACAGCAGTTGCCCCGACCCCTCTTCGATTTGCGTGAAACTTTGTCCTAAGGGGTAACTTTTGTCCCTGATCACGAATCCGAGGTCCGTTTTTTGATATCTCGTGACGGAGGGCGGTACGACCCTTCCATTTTTGAACATGCGAAAAAGAGGTGTTTTTCAATAATTTGCAGCCTGAAACGGTGATGAGATAGAAATTTGGTGTCAAAGGGACTTTTATGTAAAATTAGACGCCCGATTTGATGGCGTACTCAGAATTCCGAAAAACGTATTTTCATCGAAAAAACACTAAAAAGTTCTAAAATTCTCCCATTTTCCGTTACTCGACTGTAAAAATTTTGAAACATGTCATTTTATGGGAAATTTAATGTACTTTTCGAATCTACATTGTCCCAGAAGGGTCATTTTTCATTTAGAACAAAATTTTTCATTTTAAAATTTCGTGTTTTTCTAACTTTGCAGGGTTATTTTTTAGAGTGTAACAATGTTCTACAAAGTTGTAGAGCAGACAATTACAAAAATGTTGATATATAGACATAAGGGGTTTGCTTATAAACATCACGAGTTATCGCGATTTCACGAAAAAAAGTTTTGAAAAAGTTGGTCGTCATCGATCATGGCCGTTCATGGTCACCCGCGACAGACACGGACGACGAAACAAAGAGAAACGCAAAAAGTAACTTTTTCAAAACTTTTTTTCGTAAAATCGCGATAACTTGTGATGTTTATAAGCAAACCCCTTATGTCTATATATCAAAATTTTTGTAATTGTCTGCTCTACAACTTTGTAGAACATTAAAACACTCTAAAAAATAACCCTGCAAAGTTAGAAAAAACACGAAATTTTAAAATGAAAAATTTTGTTCTAAATGAAAAAATGACCCTTCTGGGACAATGTAGATTCGAAAAGTACATTAAATTTCCCATTAAATGACATGTTCCAAAATTTTTACAGTCGAGTAACGGAAAATGGGAGGATTTTAAAACTTTTTAGTGTTTTTTCGATGAAAATACGTTTTTCGGAATTCTGAGTACGCCATCAAATCGGGCGTCTAATTTTACATAAAAGTCCCTTTGACACCAAATTTCTATCTCATCACCGTTTCAGGCTGCAAATTATTGAAAAACACCTCTTTTTCGCATGTTCAAAAATGGAAGGGTCGTACCGCCCCTCCGTCACGAGATATCAAAAAACGGACCTCGGATTCGTGATCAGGGACAAAAGTTACCCCTTAGGACAAAGTTTCACGCAAATCGAAGAGGGGTCGGGGCAACTTTTCCCGATTTCGTGTGAGTTGGTAGAGAATTACCCAATTATTATAAAAAAACAGCATATAAAATTAGATTTTTTTTTTGAAATTGTATGATTTTTTACGACCGGTTAAGCCATCGATTGATCCTCACACTCATTTTGACCATAAAAGTTGCTTTTCTAAACCATTTTCTTGCAAAATATTTATCAGAACCAGGATCGAACAATTTTTAATAAATGTCATGTTTCCCGGGAAATTTATTGAGAATTTCTCGTTTCCCGTGAATTTGGTAACCCTGGGAAATTTTATGCTCTGCAGGACATATTTTAGAGACCAAATTGGATAAACAATGTCTGAAAGTTTTATTGTATTTATATTATTATTATTCAGTAATAGACCAGATTGTACGCTATTTGAAATTCGAAGCAAAGATTTTTTTTAATTCACCGGTGCACTTTGACAAAATTTAAAATAAAAACGTTTGATTGCAAAAAAAAGCAAAAAATGAATCTAGGAAATATTTCTTGTATAAAATTGGAAACACTCCACAATTATTTTTTTCAAAATCATAATAAGGCCGTTGCAAATATATTTCAAAATTTATTTCGCCCCCTCCTACAAAATCGGTCCGAAAAATCAGGGGTAAAAATATTAATTTCAAAAAACTTGAAAATTTTTATGAAAATAGAAGTCTGATGGACTGAAAACAAATTTAAAGGCATTTACCTGGTTTTAAAATCATATTTAGCATGTTTGGGGTCGACCAAAAATATTTTGATTTTTTTTTTTGTAAAATTCCATTGTAAATACAGTAGCGTAAAAACAAAATTTGGAGAAAAATAAATTTTGTTGGTACAGTTAAGACTCGAATATCCGAAGGCCTCGAAAAAATTTCACTTCGGATAATCGAACCACAAAAAAAAAATTCATAGTCTAATTTTTAATTGTCGAGCTTAAGTATGACCCCTAAACTACGCTTAAGTGAATTAAAAGATTTAAATCCAAGATGGCGGCCAATATGGGCGTAACGGAATATGGATAAGATGCATTTTATTATTTAATAGGCAATCAACTATTCAAATTTGACAAAAATAGGGGCGCAAAACTTAAATTTGATGTTTAAAACAAAAAAGAACAAAAAAAACTATTTTACATGAACAACTCTCTACGAAATCGGCCGATTTCGACCATTTTAATTTTTTGTATTTTTTTATTTGACTCAAACTTTGTGGGGGCCTTCCCTATGACCAAATAAGCTATTTTGCGTCATTGGTTCACCCATACAAGTCTCCATACAATTTTGGCTGCTGTCCATACAAAAAAGGTATGTAAATATTCAAACAGCTGTAACTTTTGAGTGAATTTTCTGATCAATTTGGTGCCTTCGGCAAAGTTGTCCTCAACCTACGACTTTTGAGAAAAAATAGGTACACGGAAAAAAATTGCAGATTTTTTTATTAACATTTTTTTAACTAAAACTCAATTTCCCAAAATACGTATTTTTTGATTTTCGAGATTTTTTGATATGTTTTAGGGGACAAAAATCCGCAACTTTTGAGCCATAGAGAAACATGGTCAAAAAATCTGCCGCCGAGTTATGAATTTTTGAAAAAAATAGTGATTTTTGGAAAAAAATCTAAATGTAATGCAAAAACAAGTTTGACATTACTTTTTAATGCAAAATTGAATTTGCAATCGAAAAGTACTTTACAGATTTTTTGATAAAGGGCCAAGATATAGCCAAGTTTGATTTTAGCGAAATATTTGCAGTTTTTCAATTTTTATAAATAGTGACCATGAGTGACCATTTCTAAAAATATTTTTTTTTGAAAAGTTCAGAAAATTTGCTATAAAATTGTCTAAGAGACATTGAAGATTGGACCTCGGGTTGCTGAGATAGAGCCGCTTTAAGAAAAAGAAACACGAAAATTGAAGTTTTCTAAATCTCACCAAAACAACCCACCTTTTTCTAATGACGATATCTCAGAAATTAATGGTGCGATTTTCAATGTTAATATATAAAACATTCGTGAGGGCCAAATATTGAATATTACGCCCATTTAAAATGCTAGTCTTGATTTAAAAATTTTCAAAATATTTTTTTCGAAAAGATCGGAAAATTTCACGAATGTTTCATGTATTGACATTGAAAATCGGACCATTAATTGCTGAGATATCGTCATTAGAAAATGGTGGGCTGATTCGGTGAGACTTAGAAAACTTCAATTTTCGTGTTTCTTTTTCTTTAAGCCGCTGTATTTCAGCAACCAGAGGTCCAATCTTCAATGTCTCTTAGACAATTTTATAGCAAATTTTCTGAACTTTTCAAAAAAAATATTTTTAGAAATGGTCACTCATGGTCACTATTTTTAAAATTGAAAAACTGCAAATATTTCGCTAAAATCAAACTTTCGGTGGCTATATCTTGAAAACGGAGCCCTTTATCAAAAAATCTGTAAAGTACTCTTCGATTGCAAATTCAATTTTGCATTAAAAAGTAATGTCAAACTTGTTTTCGCATAAAACTTTGATTTTTTCCAAAAATCACTATTTTTTCAAAAATTCATAATTCGGCGGCAGATTTTTTGACCATGTTTCTCTATGGCTCAAAAGTTGCGGATTTTTGATAAAAAATCTGCAAATTTTTTTTCGTGTACCTATTTTTTTCTCAAAAGTCCTCAACAATACCTACAACTTTGCCCAAGACACCAAATTGATCAGAAAAATCACTCAAAAGTTACAGCTGTTTGAATATTTACATAACATTTTTGTATGGACAGCTGCCAAAATTGTATGGAGACTTGTATGGGTAAACCAATGACGCAAAATAGCATATTTTGTCATAGGGAAGGCCCTCACAAAGTTTGAGCCATATCAAAAAATACAAATAAAATCCATTTCCGGTTTTGGTAGAGAATTGCTCACATCTGCACCAAGCTTCTAACCATTATAGGTTTATGAATGCTTTTTATTGCAGCACATCACAATTTAAGTAGGTTAGCAAAAATTATTGAAGAATAAACTGATTTCCCTCGAACAACTTCTCTCAGTGCTTTCTTACCAACGTTCAACCAGCTGATTGATGACGTCACTTTCAGTGTGAGTCTTTCATAAACTATGAGCAAAAAAAAGGAAAAGTATCACTTGTGCCAGTATTTCAGAACTGCTTTTAACATGATTTAAAATATTTTTCACTTAACACGTGTTGGGTGGCTTATCAAACGATTAGCGCAATCCATGAACGACCCATCACCACCCACCACCCACCTCATCTACAAACACGTTTGTTTACATCGATAGCGCCAACCAAAACAAATCACTCACACATCGAAGCCGGCTTGTTTGGTTCGTTTGGTTGCACGCGCACACTCAAGCCCCGATTCATTCAACAACACGCGGTCACATTTTGACAGTTCGTTTGCGGTGGACGAGCATGTGTTTTTTGTTGTGGTACAATTTTCAGTGAAAAATAGGTTTAAAATTTGTTGAAAGTGGGTGAAAATTGTTTGAAATTACTAATTTGAGGTCGCTTTACAGGTGCCGATTGGAGTTTAGTTGAATTTCGTTCGATTTTATCGAAAAACTTGCGAGTTTAAAAACCATTCAAAAGTTAACCTCTTCGGGACTGGTGAACGGCAGCGACGATGACCATCGACCAGAACTTGGAGGTGAGCCTCGACCCGACAAACCTGCAGTTTGCGGTGTTCAGCGATGAGGACATCAAGCGGATGAGCGTGACGAAGATCGTGACGCCGCGTTCCTTTGACGATTTGGGGAATTCGATTCCGGGCGGATTGTACGATGCGGCCATGGGTCCCAGTGGACGTTCGGAGGTTTGTGCCACCTGTGTGAAGGACATGGCGCAGTGCGAGGGTCACTTTGGCCACATCGAGATCTGTCTGCCGGTGTTCAATCCGTTCTTCATCAAGACGGTGTACAACCTGCTGCGAATCAGCTGTAACGCGTGCCACCGGCTGCAGATGTCGGACCCGTTGAAGGAACTGCTGCAGCTGCAGTTGCAGCTCGTGGACGCCGGGTACATCGTGGAAGCCGAAGAGCTCGAAATGTTCAAGGCCAAAGTGTGTGCCAACCCGACGGAACCGTTGCCGGAGGCGGTGGCTTACTACTCGGAACTGTTGATGAACCGTGAGTTTTAGTTGCTTTCGGGTTGACCTTTCTCAAACTTGAAGATTCGTTTCAGACCCGTACAACAAGCTGGCCAACACGAAGAACTCGGAAGCGATTCGGACGTCGATCGTGAATAGTACGCTGCGAGATTGTGTTCGCAAGATTTGCATCTCCTGCAAGGAGGCCATCCAGAAGGTTCGCGTGTCCAACAAGCGGCTGGTGTTCAGCATGACGCGCGCCGAGATGAGGGCTTTCTAGTAAGTTGGCTACAAATTCCAGAATTTGTACCGGATTCTTCAACGTCAGCATTATCAACGTGCACATTATCGCTCTCTACGAGCTTCTTGAACGCGAGTACAGGAAATGTCCAAAACACGACGTCAAGATTGTCATCGGAGATTTGAACGCTCAAAACGGTTTGGTACTGTGTCTCGCGGTGACCACTTCCAGTCGTTGGTCAGCACTCCTCGGACATATTTGACGTCAGAACCTATCGCAGTGCAAACGTTGTCTCGGACAACTATTCGTTAAGAATGCACCAATGTTCCGATGAATGTTTTTGAAAGAATGCTGTCACAAATCTGGAAAATCTCCAATTTTCCTCTGATAAACGTTGCTAATTTTATTTTTTTGACTTCCAGCGAAAAGCAAGGCAAGACCGAGATCCCCGACGAAAAGACTAAGGCCACCGTCAAGGTCGTGCTCGCCGAAGAGGCCCAAAAGTCGTTCCGCGAGTTGTACGCCAACGACGGGAAGCTACTGACCCTGTTGTTCCCAATCATGGCGACCAGCAGTGCCACGATGCGCCATCCGGTGGATTTGTTCTTCATGAACGTGATTCCGGTGCAGCCGCCGCTGGTCCGGCCGGTACGTCGCGTTGAAGGGCAGGAAATCCTGGAGCATCCGCAGACGACGATCTTGCGCAATATCCTGATGGCAAACGCCGTGCTGAGATCGATTCTGGTGATGAGTACGAAGGATGACGAAGCTTTGGGTGCGATGGACGTTGAGATGAAGAAGGTGTACGAGTCGGCGAAGGGAGGGACCGGGTTGGAGAAGCTGTACCTGGCGTGGATCGATTTGCAGAACTTTGTCGATCAGTCGTTGGATATTAACATGAGTCAAGAGAAGCAGAAGGGACGAGGTTGTGGGCTGAAGCAGATCATCGAGAAGAAGGAGGGTCTAGTGCGGATGCACATGATGGGAAAACGTGTTAATTACGCGGCTCGTACGGTTATTACGCCGGATCCGAACATTGGAGTTGATGAGATCGGGATTCCGATCACGTTCGCGAAGAGGTTGACTTATCCGGTGCCGGTTACGCCGTGGAACGTGGCTGAGTTGCGCAAGATGGTGATCAACGGGCCAGACGGATATCCGGGGGCGAATATGGTCGAAGATTCCAACGGGCAGGTTAGTAGGATCTCTGGGCATAACGCAACTCATAGGGAATCGATGGCGAAGACGTTGCTTACGCCGCACAGTTCGAACCAGCAGGGCGTGAAGATCGTCCATCGTCACTTGCTGAGTGGAGACGTGCTACTGCTGAACCGTCAGCCGACCCTTCATCGTCCCAGTATCATGGCCCACAAGGCCAAGATCCTTCCCGGGGAGAAGATCTTTCGACTGCACTACTCCAACTGCAAGTCTTACAACGCCGATTTCGACGGAGACGAAATGAACGCCCACTTCCCGCAGAGCGAGCTGGCTCGCTCAGAAGCCTATAACCTCGTGGCCGTTCCCCATCAATACCTGGTTCCAAAAGACGGAACCCCCCTGGGCGGTTTAATCCAGGATCACATCGTGTCCGCCGTGAAGCTGTTCATCCGAGGAAAGTTCTTCAACCGCGACGACTACCAACAGCTGGTCTTCCAAGCCCTAAGCAACCACCGCGGAGACATCGAACTGCTTCCTCCGACGATCCTCAAACCAGCCCGTCTCTGGTCCGGCAAGCAGATCATTTCGACGATCGTCAAGAACATCATCCCGCGCGGAATGCCCCACATCAACATGATCGGAACGTCGAAGCTTGGCAACAAGCACTGGCAAACGGCACCGCCGAGACCGTGGACTGCCGGAGGCACCCCGCTGACCGGCAATCAGATGTCCGAGTCGGAGGTGTTCATAAGAAATGGTGAACTC
Organism: Culex quinquefasciatus; assembly: GCF_015732765.1. Classification (NCBI taxonomy): domain Eukaryota; kingdom Metazoa; phylum Arthropoda; class Insecta; order Diptera; family Culicidae; genus Culex; species Culex quinquefasciatus. The sequence goes on along the minus strand of NC_051862.1, from coordinate 29,527,004 downwards.
CTCGTCGGAATCCTCGACAAGAACCACTTTGGTGCAACCCCGTACGGCTTGATCCACTGCATGTACGAGCTGTACGGCGGAAACTGCTCGACCTTGCTGTTGTCATCGCTGTCTCGACTGTTCACGTACTACCTCCAGTGGGAGGGTTTCACGCTGGGCGTTCGGGACATTCTAGTTCAGAAGCAGGCCGACAAGAAGCGAACCAAGATCATCCAAGAGTGCCGTAAGATCGGACACTCCGCGGCAGCTGCCGCACTCGATCTCCCACCCGACGTCTCACCAGAAGTCCTGAACGCCAAAATGGAGGAGGCGTACGCCAAGGACCCAAAGTTTCGAGCGATCCTCGATCGCCAGTACAAATCCGCGCTCGATCCGTTCAACAACCAGATCAACGAGGCATGCATTCCGGACGGACTGATCAGCAAGTTTCCGGACAACAATCTGCAGCTGATGGTGCAATCCGGAGCGAAGGGTTCCACCGTCAACACGATGCAGATCTCCTGTCTGCTGGGACAGATCGAGTTGGAGGGTAAGCGACCCCCGTTGATGATCTCTGGCAAGTCGCTGCCCAGCTTTGCCAGTTTTGAGACATCCCCGAAGTCCGGAGGATTCATTGACGGACGCTTCATGACCGGAATCCAGCCGCAGGACTTTTTCTTCCATTGCATGGCAGGTCGTGAGGGTTTGATCGATACCGCCGTCAAGACCAGTCGTTCCGGATATTTGCAGCGTTGCTTGGTGAAGCATTTGGAGGGGTTGAACGTGAACTATGACATGACCGTGCGGGACAGTGACAACAGTGTGGTCCAGTTCATGTACGGTGAGGACGGGATGGACATCTCCAAGGCCCAATTCATCGAGACGTCAAAGCAGCTACGGTTCTTGGATCTTAATCGGGACGCGATCGTGCGACCGGAGATCACCAAAAAGCTTGTCAATGATGATGATCTGAACGAGCAGATCAAGGCGCATCTGAAGAAGGTCAAGGCCTGGAATAAGAAGCAAGGTTCACTGGTACAGAAGCGTAAGATTTCCGCTTTCGCCAAGTTCTCCGCCGAAACCGCGGAAACTCTTCGCGAAAGCATGAACGATCCTGATCGTCTAAAGTCCAAAACGGGTCGCACCCGTCTGACGGAGAAACTCGCCAAAAAGTGGTACAAAATGGACCCGGAGGTCAAGGCCAAATTTTTGCGCAAACACCCACGTTGCCCGGACCCCCTTTTCTCCGTCTTCCGACCGGACAGCTGCTTCGGTGCCCTCACCGAACACCTCGAAGAGCTCGTCAAAAACTACGAAAATTCCCAGCAAACCCCGCAAGACATGTCCCAACTGATGAAGATCAAAAACAGTGGCGCCCTAGCTGCCCCCGGCGAACCCGTCGGTCTCCTCGCCGCCCAATCCATCGGAGAACCGTCCACGCAGATGACGCTGAACACGTTCCACTTTGCCGGTCGTGGTGAAATGAACGTCACGCTCGGTATTCCGCGTCTTCGTGAAATCCTCATGCTGGCTTCCAGAAACATCAAAACCCCATCCATGGAGATCCCCTTCAAGCCGCACAAGAGTGCCAAGAAGCTGGAAGCGATCGCGGAGAGGATGCGGCGCACGCTGAACCGCGTCACGGTGGCGGACGTCCTCGAGGACATCAAGGTCAAGTCGCGGCTGGTGTTGAGGCCCTCGCGTGGAATGCAGCACGTGATTCGGTTTTCGTTCCTGCCGCCGGATGCGTACCAGCATGACTACCGGGTGGGCCCGAAGGAGATTCTGCACTACATGTCGCGCAACTTTTTCCGCCACATGTTCCGGATCATCTTCAAGTCGGCCAAAACGAAGAATGTGCTGTGAGTATTGGGGATAAAGTTTTGGTTCGGAATATTTGGATCGCCGATCTAAATTTTTGGACGATCGTTACAAATATTTAGATCGGCGATCGAAAACCACAAGCATCATATTTAGAGCAATGATAATTGATCCTTCAAAATTCTAAAATTTCAAACCAATCAAGTTTTAAAACCATAAAATTGTTAAAATCTACATAGCTATAATTCTTAAACACTCTTTCTTATTGTTTAAAATTCAAACAATTCTAAATTCAAAAAGAAATAGATCTAAAAACCTTTAATTTTAAAATTGAAAAGTTTATAATATACAAATAGATGCTTCATAATAACCATCTTCTTAATTCTTAAATTTCAAAAGTTTTCTGTTCTTAACTCATGAATTTATAAAAATTTAAATACCTATAATTTTTAAACCCTGAAATTCTTATTGGTAAAATTCAAATAGTAAATTTTTTACCAACAATAAAAAATTGAAAACAAACTAGAATTCCTTTATTAAAGACTTGAGGTCGAGTTTCTAAATATATTTAAAAAAAAAAAAACATTCTGAAATTCTAAATAATTTTGTAATGTCCATTTTTTTTAGTTTGATAATATAAGTATAAATTTAAATTCTACTCAAATGATAAAATTCAAAAATGAAAAAGCAATCCTAAATTCTGTAATATAAAACATCTAAAATTTTAAAAATCAATATTATAAATTCATGAATTCTAGCAAACATTCTTAAATTCAGAAATTCTTAAAAAAAACTAAAATTTTAAACTAAATTTTAAATTTCAAAATTTTTGATTTCTGGAATTCTACGCGTCTGAAATTCTAAAATATCAAAAATTAATCAAAACGATCAAAAATTTTAAATTCGTTTTGAATTCTTTACAAAGTTTAAAAATAAAAAAAAATCTTCAATCCAATTCTAAAAATATTTAAATTTAAAAATTCTGCAAAATAAAAATATTCCAAAATCCAATATTATTTTTAATTCATAATTTAAAAAAACTCTAATTCTAAATTTGACATTTGATTTCTAAAATTTTTAAATTTTAATTTTTTTAGATCAGATTCTTAAATTCAAAATTTCGAAAATTCTAGAATTTGCAGTTTAAAAATTAAAAAAAATAGTTTTAGAACTTTTTTTGAAAAATTCTGAAATGTTGAAATTAATAATTAAAGGAAAATCAGAACTTGAAATTTTTAAATTGTTGATTTTTTTTATTCTACAAGTCTGAAATTCTAAAATTCTCAAATTTCAAAAATTCTAGTTAAATTTATCAAATACAAAGTTTTTCAAGTTCAAAAAATTCTAAAATTCTTTAATTTTTGACTCCTCAATTTCTACACGTCTCAAATTCTAAAATTCTCAAATTTCAAAAAATCAAAACATTAAAAATTTTAAAATTTCAAAATCTTATAATGCTTGAATTTTAAATTCTAAAATTCTTCAGGTCTAAAATTGAAATTTTCGAAGTCTGAGAAAAAACTATAGATAAAATCCTAAGTTCTATTAAAAATTTCAATCCTACAAATTAAAAGTGTGTTTAAAATTCTTAAAATTCAGAAAATTTAAAATTCTGGAATTCCAATAGTTTGTAGTTTGAAATTAAAGAAATATTAAAGTTCTTTGTAAAATTCTGAACTTTAAAAATAAAAATAAAAAAATCTAAAATTTTGATTATAAAATTATTGATTTTTACAAGTTCTTAAATTCTCAAATTTCAAAAATTCTAGGTTTATTTTTAAAATCCAATATTTCTAAAATTTGAAATTTCTGTAATTCTTGATTTCTGAATTTCTATTCGTCTGAAAATCTCAAATTTAAAAAAATTGTATGTTAAATCCTTAAATTTAAAAATCTTAAAATTTTTGTATTTAAATTCTAAAATTGTAGAAAATCTAAAATTTAGAAATTTTTCAGATCTAAATTCTAAAATTCTTGAATTCTGAAATGTAACAAGGCTGAAATTGCAAAATTTCAAAAATATAGGGTAAATTATTTTTTTTAAATTGAAAAGTCCCATAATTATTAAATTATAAAAAACTGAAAATCTTGAACCCTCAAATTCTAATGTTTAAAAATTCTTAAACTTTTAATATTTAAAACTTTTAAATTCCAGAAATTCATTGAAAATGTTTTTTTTTCTTATTTTGAAATTTTTCATTTCTAGAGTTTTTTATTAGGTCCTATGAACATATGAAAGACAAAAGTTTATTGGTCCTTTAAAAAAAAATCTGGATTTCTTTAAATTTTAAAGTGTGTTCAAGAATATTAAAATTTTATTTTTAGATATATTTAATTTTCATAATCTAATTTTAAATATTGTTCAATTTTAAAATATTTACATTCAAAGGTTTAAGAATTCTTGATTTTGAAGTTAAATAACTGCTCAATCTATAATTCTTAAATCCTTGATTCAGAATGTTTTGACATTTTGCTATTAAAAAAAGTTCAATTCCGAAACTGCCTAACTCAAAATTCCAAAATTCGTTGATCTAAAAATCATAAATTTCTAAAATTCAATTTGTTTTTCAGCATCGAAATCGCCCAGGAATCGTCGAAAAAGGACGCAGCAGACAGCAGCGGCGGTGGACCGGAAATTGACGAGCAAGCCGTGGACAGCCACGAACCGGACATGTCCCGGCTGAAGGAAGCCGACGACGGGGATGCCAGCTCGGAAGACGACGAAGATGGCAACGCGAACGAGGGTGATGCCGATGCAACCGAGTCCCGCCGGAAGAATAAAAAGAGTGACGATGTTGGGTACGAGAGTGAGGAGGATGATGATGATGGGGAAGAGGACGAGATGCCAAATTCACCGGAAGGGGAGGAGAATGCTGAAGGACAGGCGGCGAAGGGTGAAGAGGAGGGTGAAGGTGGGGAGGAGAAGGATGAAGCGTTGGACGTTTCGGACATTCAGTTGAACGAAGACACGGAAAAGATGCTGGTGACCAAGCAGAGTGACATGATCAGCGATTACACTTACGACAAGGAACACTTCCGGTGGGTCCAGGTCAGCTTCCATATGCCGATGAAGTACAAGGACATTGATTTCACCAAGATATTGCGTGAAATCTCAGAAAAGTGCGTCGTCTGGGAGGTCCCGAACATCCGGCGAGCGATCACGTTCCGTCAGAACGATCAACTCCACCTCAAAACGGACGGCATCAACGTGTTCGCCATGACCAAGTACGCCGAAATCCTCGACCTGAACCGGATGTACTCCAACGACATCTACGCCGTCGCGCAAACGTACGGCATCGAGGCGGCCTCGCGCGTCATCGTGAAGGAAGTCCAGAACGTGTTCAAGGTGTACGGTATCGAGATCAACCCGCGTCACCTGCTCCTCGTCGCCGACTACATGACCGCGGACGGAACGTTCAAGTCGCTGAGTCGAAAGGGCATGGAGGCGAACGTTTCGCCGCTGCAGCAGATTTCGTTCGAATCGTCGATTCAGTTCCTGAAGGCGGCCACGCTGAAGGGCAACGGAGATCACCTGGATTCACCGTCGTCGCGGTTGATGGTCGGAAAGCTGTGCAAGAGTGGGACTGGTTCGTTTGGGCTGTACAACCAGATAAAAGTGTGAGAGGTGAGTCAGAGTGAGAGTGAGTTTGGCGTGGCCAATTATTTGATTTGAAGTTTAAATATATTTGCTTTTCGTAAAGTTAGACGAAGGAATTCTTGTTTCCGCAGATATCACCATCCATTTTCTATGTTTGGTAATTTGACTCAAATTTAATCCTGCCAAGTGCGTCTACAATGAGACAGTGAATAACTCCAACTGAAGGAGCTATTACCCTATGCCAAACAAACAAACAAAATCGCACTATTTCGTGTTTGGCAGTTTTCCAAATTCGCAAACAAGATAAACTGTATGGAAGCTGATGTTTCTGCAAACAAATGATGGCGAACAAACAACGCAGACAAACTGTCAAAATGTGCGAATTTGTTTGTTTGTTTGCCATAGTGTAATAGCTCCTTAACCAAAAGTGTCTCATTTTCAAAAAATAATTCAAGATAATAAAAAAAAAAAATGATAAACGAGTCTGGATTGTACGCTTGAAAATGATTTTCAAAAAATTATAGGCTATTACAAATTTCATTTAATAGGGTTTATTTAAAAAAAATCCAACTTAAAGCCCTATTTTTAATTTTTTAAGCAGAAAGTATTATCAAAATCCTTTATAAATTGTTAAGTTATGTGGTACCATAATAAAACATTTGTGAATTGTTAGTTTCTTATTTCAAAAATGTATGGAAAAATTAAATGAAATAATTTTGTTTTATCTATTTTTAGCCTCTTTTACAGGAAAATTTTGAAAAGCTTTAAGTTTCGTTTACTTAACGTGTTCAACAAATCGATGGCTCTGTGCTTTCTTGTACTAAACTTGCTGATTTTCCTATCTAGTTAGCATAAGGGAGCACAGAGGCATCAAAATGTAATTTCCTGCAGCAAAACACGTTTTAAACATAATTATCTGGTTGAAAATAAATAATAAGAAAAATACAGGGAAATTCTGAACTTCTTTTTGGTTTATTTGAATTGCTTATTTAGGGATACCGTGAAGAATTTCTCTTGTACCCTTAAAAAGAGAACCATCAACACTTTCCGTCTTCCAATACTATTGGCTATCATTAGAGCGTCCAATTTCCCGTCCCGGGAAAAAAATTCCCGGGATTTCTCGATAAAAAATATTTCCCGTTTCGACTCAATTTATTGATTTTATTGAACATACCAGTTCGTTTGAAAATGTCATGTCAAGGTTTATTTTAGATAATATTAATTTCTGAAGCATTCACATCTGGGAATGGATCTTGTTTATTTGTTGGGCTACAAAAATTACGATATTATGTAATGAAAATAAACTACTGGTAATTAAAAAAAAATGTTTTTGAAAATAGAATTGAAACTAAGCAACCCCTTTCTGCCAAGATCAAAATTGGACTATTCAGAAAAAAATAGGTACACGAAAAAAATGGTGATTTTTTAATTAACTTTTATCACAAAAAATCAATTTTCCAAAATTCGTATTTTCCCTAATATTGAATGCTTGGCCCTTTTTATGTTAGGCTTAATTCATTTTTTTTAATATTGTTTGCGAAAAGACGGGAAAATTTCACAAATGTTTCATATTTAACATTGAAAATCGGACCATTAGTTGCTGAGATATCGTTATTAGAAAATGGAGGGTTGTTTGGGTGAAACCTGGTCCAATCTTAAATGTTTCTTAAACGAAATTTTAGGACATTTTCTGAACTTTAAGAAAAAAATATTTTCAGGAATGGATAATCATGGACACTATTTAAAAAAATCCTAAAACCGGAATTTGTCGGAGAAAATTTTACATTAATTTATTTTGAAAACAGTGCACTTAATAAAAAATGTAAAGTACTTCTCGATTGTAAATTCGATATTACATAAAAATAAGGTCTAAAAATTTTAAGTACGATACAGTAGTTGTTCGGTAACTGGGCTGAGAACGCCCAGTCACCGAATGTTGCTCGTTAACTGGGCTGAACAAAAAATAACGAGGGGACCACCGATGCATAATATTATCCAGATAAAATATAAAAATAAAAGTTGCTCAAATTTATTTACAATGCTTACTTTTCATTTTTATTTAATTGTAACTTGAAATTAAACAAAAGTTTGAAAAAAGTTTTTTTTTATCTATTGAATATGATTTTTGCATACATTAACCCCTCGGTCATTTTGGTTTGTTTTGGTTTTTTGACGTTTGTCTGCTTTTTAACTGGGCTACGGTCCAGCTTTCGAGCGGCCAGATAAAAAGCAGCCAAGTTAAACAACGCCCAGTAACCGAACAACTACTGTATTCATTTTTTTCCAAAAACATTATTTAAAAAAAATCTCGGCACAATTTTGGTCCATACTCCTGAATGACAGCGGAGTTTTGTCCCCTAAAACATATTAAAAAGTTCTTCGTCAAAAAAATAAAAAAATAAAAATACGGATTTTGGGAAATTGATTTTTTGTGAAAACCGAAGACACCAAATCAATCAAAAAATCCTCGAAAAGTTACAAATTTTAGAATATTTACTTACGATTTTTGTATGGACAGCTGCCAAAATTGTATGGAAACTTGTATGGGTGAACCAATGACACAAAATGGCATCTTTGGTCATAGGGAAGGCCACCACAATGTTTGGGCCAAATAAAAAAAAAAACAAAAAGTTAAAATGGTCGAAATCGGCCGATTTCGCAGAGAATTGCCCATTACCCTTTTCAAATAAGAGCTTTTTATACATGAAATTTCATAAATTCTTATTTGATAAATTTTACTGTCAAAGCTTTCGAGCTCAAAGCCAACTCTGATCATTCTAACTAACGCTCTAGTTTGTTGATCTAGCTGTAGAGCCACTCAAGAGTTCAACCCTCAGGCAAAAACTGATAACGATCCCGCCGTTAGACAAACAGTTGAACAGTCAACCAGACCTCGCTGTGAATTCCACTCTCTTCGCGGATAGCATCGTAAATTAGTTCCTTCGGGATTTCTTCTTCATATTTGTTGAAAAAAAAGTTTTAAAAGATACTTTGTCTTACTGTAGTGAGTCGTTTATTTAGCAGTCCCATGATAACTCTAACCCTAAAGGCAGTACAACCAATCCTAATTAACAGCCTACCGATAATTTTAAGCAGCCCTATTTGTGTGGAACTTGATATTTCAGGTCCAGCCCCCTCCTTTCTTCGAGAAGGGCGGGGGGCTCGGTTCGTTTATTGTCTTCTGTTGAAGCTTCGTGCCGCGGTGTTCAACCCCGCTTCACCTCGACCCGGCACCCCTTGCCGCGCTGATGCCTCCGCAGGTCACTTCCGGTGAGGAAGCGCTTCTTGCAGCGATCGCACTCTGCTAGGCGCTCTCCGGAATGGCTTTTCTGATGAACCGTTAGGTGGCTCGACTGTTTGAACCGGGACGGGCACTTGTCGCAGGCGTACGGGCGGTCCACGGCGCGGTGGAGCTTTTCCCGGTGTTGGGCGAGTTGTGCGGGGGTCTTGAAGGTCTTGTTGCAGTCCTGGCAGAGGGTTTGCGGAACGTGGGTGAGGTTGAGGTGCGCTTTGAGTTGACGCGAGTAGATGAAGGATTCTGGACATTTGGGACATTGGTGGCGCTTTTCTAGGGTGTGGACCCGGGCGACGTGCTTTTGACGGTTTCCGGAAGAGGAGAAGGCGCTGGAGCAGTGGGGACAGGGGTAGCTGGGGTTGGTGTCGGTGAAGTGGCTCTTTCGGTGGAAGATGAGGTGGCTCATGTGGCTGCACTCTTTGTCGCAGACGTCGCACACGTACGGGTTCATGCCGGCGTGGAGCTTCCGATGGCGGTTGAGGGACGCCTTGTCCTTGAACATCCGCAGGCAGTTACCACAGAAGAAGGTTCCCTTGTGGACCTGCCGGAGATGCTCGGCCAGCTCGGGGATTGTACGGAATGTCTTCATGCAGCGCTGGCAGCGCGCGTAGATTCGTTCCTCCTTGTTCCGGTCGTCCTCATCCTGGCGGTGCTTCAACAGCAGATGCCGGAACAAGTGAGTTTTGAAGGCGAACCTCAACAAACAAACGCCACATTTGAAGCCCAGCTTGCCCGCCACATTATACCTGCGATTATTCTTTGGCCCTTGATAGGTATTCTTCCTTTTAACGCTCGTCGGCCTCTTCTCCACCCCATTACATAACGCATTTTCATTCCCAGCCGGATCGATTTCCTCTTCCTCGTCCTTTTCTTCGCTAGCGTAGACCTCTTGGATCAACTCCAGCTCACAGCCGCCACCCTCCCCCAACACAAGATCTACAAACTGATCCTCTCCCAATCCAAGCAACTCATCGTGATAAACCTCCTTCCAAGCGACACTTCCGTCCAAGTTGGCCTGGAGCTCATCGAGCTCCACTTCCGCTAGGACCACACAACTCGATAGCTTCACGTTCGACAAAACCGCAGTAGCCATCCTGGCATCCGCTAGGCAGCGCTTGCTGCGACCGACTTGCTCTTGTTTGCTCTTGTTTTGCAGCCGGCACTTTTTAAATATAGACGACACCGCAGAAGCAAAAATAAGCACGAGATGCAGATGGAGGCGATGGCTTTCGCGAGAAATTTGCACGTTTTCTGTTTTTTTTTTTTGGCAAGCGACGGAACGTTATTTTTAGTGTGGAACACAATGTAGTCAACAATTGAACAGATTGAATAAGTGCCCACCTTGTTAGTCACCGACAAACTAACGAAAGTTGGCTTTCATTCAAGGGAAGAAATGTCAAAGGACACCGTTGCGTATTGCGCATGAGTCGTAGCCAGGGGCAATGTCCTGACCGGCAAACATGAAACGAGGAATCCAACTAATTTGCACAAAAAATCTCCACTTGGTGAAATAAACTTAAAAATATCTCAAACAATCCTGATAAAAGCAAAAAAAAATCTTCAAACTTTAATAATTAATCCAAGAGTGCAACGCATTCCGACGCGAAGAATCGTACGCGAAACGCACGTGATCGCAGACGGCGACGCCGTAAATAAAAGCGCAACTGAGAGAGACGCTTCAAAATTGAGAGGGAGAGAGAACTAATACAGAGCGCGGCGCGGGAGAATTGGTAAAAGAAGAGAGTAATGTTCTTGCGATGAATGGATCGCGGTTCGTTGATAAGTTTTGTCAAATGCCGGCTCGCTGCGAACGGGATCCAAAGTGTGAACGGTGCTGAACGTGTGAATGGATGTGATCGTTTTGAGAGGAAAAGTGTTAGACTTTCTCTCAGTTTTAATTACAGTCCAGATTCGATTATCCGAAGGCCTCGGAAAAATTTCACTTCGGATAGTCGAACAAAAAAAAAAATTATCGTGTCTTAGGTATGACCCCTAAACTACGCTAAAATGATTTAGAAATTTTAAATTCAAGTTGGCGGCCAAAATGGCGGTGATGTAATATTGGAAAAACCTAGGAAAAAACGCATTTTATTTTTAATAGACAATCATTAATTCAAATTTGACTAAAATCGAGTCGCATAATTCAAATTTTATGTTAAAATCATGCGTGGGTCTCGTGGCGCAGGGGTAGCGGCTTCGGCTGCCGATCCCGATGATGCTATGAGACGCGGGTTCGATTCCCGCCTTATCCACTGAGCTTCTATCGGATGGTGAAGTAAAACGTCGGTCCCGGTTTCTCCTGTCTCGTCAGAGGCGCTGGAGCAGAAATCCCACGTTAGAGGAAGGCCATGCCCCGGGGGGCGTAGTGCCAATAGTTTCGTTAAAATCAAGAAAATGAAAAAATACGAAAAAAAATTGTACGTTATTCGATTATCCGTTGTTTTTTTTATCATAAAATTATATTAACTTGGGCATCAAAATTTAACCCTCTACAACCCAACCCCGCCTTTAGACGGGCTTCGATTTAAAAAACCGCCAAAAATCAATTTTTCAACCAATCTTTGATCTTTAAAATTGGAAAGAAGAACTCTTAAAATTTTAGAAAACTTATGGGTTGGAAGTATGACTTGTTTTATGTGACTTTGCCAATGTTTTTAAAAAAATCTTTTTTTCAAGGGTCAACTTTGGTTGTGTTTTTTGCTAACATTATCTATATTTTAAATAAAAAGTAGTAAGCAGTAATTTTTATAGTGTCCCAGACTATGCCTCTACGCATTTATTTACAATTTAAATGATAATGGTGCCATCTTATAGCAGAAAATGTGAAAAAAAAACAAGCAAAAAATTAAACATGAAAAATTGGACAGGCAAAATGTAATGATAGGAGGTGGTAGAAAAGGCCAAAAACTAAAAAAAAAACAAACATAAACTAAACAAGATAAATGCAAATTAAAATACTAAAAATGAAACAAGAAAAACCTAAAACAAGAGAAGTAAAGTTTTTCGTAGAACAAAAGTTGCTCAAAATGACCCCCCAAACATGGAAAAAATAAAAATTTCCGCAAAAAAATGGCTGTAGAGGGTTAACCCTCTACAATCAAACTCCGCTTCTAGGTGGGCTTTATCAACTAATTTGTGATCTCTAATAAGCGTTGGAACAAAAAACTTAAAATTTTAGAAAATGTTTGGGTTGGAAGTTTGATTTGTTTTATGTGACTATGCCGATGTTTTTAAAAATGTGTTTTTCTCTAAGGGTCAACTTTGGCTATGTTTTCACTAACAATTCCAATATTTTATGCATAATTAATACAGTATTTATTTGTAATGTCGAGAACTATGCCTCTGCGCATTTGTCTTACAATTTAAATGATAATGGCATCATTCTGTAGTAGAAAATGTGAAAAAGAAGCAACAAATTTAAAAAGTGGCTAAAAAAATTTAAATCTATAAAGTCAAAAGGTAATAATAGAAGGTGATAGAATAAGCCAAAAACAAACGTTAACTAAACATGAGAAATACAAATTAAAATAAATACTGAAAATTAAACAATAAAAACATAAAGTAAAATAAGTAAAGTTTTTCGCAAAATAAAAGCTGCTCAAAATTACTTCCTGAAAACAGAAAAAAATAAATTAATAAAAAATCGGTATTAAAGGGTTAATAAACTAATTTTCAACGACTTATTACAGTTCTCGATTATCTGAAGCTTAGATTATTAAAAGGTATCAAAGAAACTAGAGCAACTCTCTACGAAATCGGCCGATTTTGACCATTTTTTTATTTTTTGTATTTTTTTATTTGACTTAAACTTTGTGGGGGCCTTCCCTATGACCAAATAAGCTGTTTTGCGTCATTGGTTCACCCATACAAGTCACCATACAATTTTGGCTGCTGTCCATACAAAAATGGTATGTAAATATTCAAACAGCTGTAACTTCTGACTGAATTTTCTGATCAATTTGGTGTCTTCGGCAAAGTTGTAAGTATTGTTGAGGACTTTTGAGACTTTTTACCATGTTTCTCTATAGCTCACAAGTTGCGGATGTTTGTCCCCTAAAACATATCAAACAATCTCGAAAATCAAAAAAATACGTATTCTGGGAAAATGAGTTTTAGTGAAAAAAACTGATTAAAAAATCTTCAATTTTTTTCCGTGTACCTATTTTTTTCTCAAAAGTCCTCAACAATACCTACAACTTTGCCGAAGATACCAAATTGATCAGAAAATTCACTCAAAAGTTACAGCTGTTTGAATATTTACATACCTTTTTTGTATGGACAGCAGCCAAAATTGTATGGAGACTTGTATGGGAGAACCAATGACACAAAATAGCTTATTTGGTCATAGGGAAGGCCCCCACAAAGTTTGAGCCAAATCAAACAATACAAATAAAATCCATTTCCGGTTTTGGTAGAGAATTGCTCACTAGTAATATACGAAAGATAAATATTTTCATAGTTTAACATAAAGCGAGTTCAGCGAGTCTAATGTCAACATTTTTAGAGTCTTGTTTGAGCTTAACGACCCAAAATAAACAAAGAAAAAAAAATGGTAAGAAATTACAAGCTGCACTACATGAGGAGGATCGACATAAACCTTAAAACATATTTGCAACGGCCTTATCAATGGATTTTAAATTTTAAAAGAAGATTAAAATATGCTTGATTTGTATTATTTTCTCTTTGACAATTCGAAAATTTTGCATGTTGGAAAGAATTGAAAAACTAACACAAATACACAAGATTTTTTCATGAATATATTACAGATTGTTTCGTGAATAATTTTATATGGATCGTTTTGATCATATTCATTCATTCAATCAGATTATCAAAAGTACCTCAATATTTCATGTTTTCAAGTTTTGCAACGAGTTGCTTATATCATTTTTTGCAATTCCGAAAAAACACTTTTTGGATAGAATTTTTTGTCAAACATCACCGTGTTAAGTAAATTTACCGTCAAAACTAAAAAGAATTGTCAAATTTGAAAGTATTGAAAGGTATTAATTTTCCATTCTGTTGTTTTTGGTAAAGAAATGTAGGCCGTTTCGGCACTCTAGAATGACAGGAAAACAAAATAGTTTCACGACGGAATTGCAAAAATATTTTTTTTAACACTTGTAGCACCAACGGGGTCAAAACTTACGCGAAGCACCAAGGGGGTCAAAAAAGTTGGAAATGCAACTTCAAGAAGCTGTATCTCGGCGAAAACTCAACCGATTTGATCCGGAAGGATGTCAAGAATCCCCTAAAACAAGGTAGATCCAAAACAGATGCGTCTACCTTAAGTTATAATAAAAAAGGCATTTCCAACTTTTTTTTCCAAGGGTTGTATGAGCGGGTGAAAATGCATTTCCAACTTTTTTGACCCCGTTGGGGCTACAAGTGTTGATATGTTTGAATTAAAACATTTTCACATTCTATCATAATACATGAAAAATCTATTGATAAAAAATGTAATTAAAGTCACATTCGCCATTTGCCCACTGTTACTGTTCTTATTTTTTTTTTCTTTTGAGAATTTTACATTTTGAAACGATTTAAAATTCGACTCAATGAATAAAAAAAATTCAAACCATTGGAGACCACCCGCTTTAGGTGAATCACTCTCGATTTCGCTCTCCGATCACTATCTCTTCCGCCGCTCTCTTTCACTCTCACTACAAACCCAATGTTGCCCTCTCTTTCCACACGCTCTCTCGCATGCTGGCGGCGACCGTATCTCGATCGAAGCAGCCTGCTGTTCTTGCATCGTCTTCACGGGGACCACGTTCTTCACTTCAGTTCTAATCGCCGCACGGGACGGACGTGTGCTCTGTCGAGGCAACCCAAGCCGGGCACGTGTTTTGTGAATCAGACCTTTTTTATTCCGTCTTTTGTGTGTATAAGTGTGTTCCGATCGTAGTGTGTGCGCAGCATCCCACACACATCTCAATCTGTGTGTGTCAACAATAACAATAAACAAAACCGAGAGAAGAAAAAAAACAGAAACAGTGCGTGAGCCCGCGTGATGCCGTCGTCGTCGGTCGCCGACTACTAGATTAGCGATTACCAATACCAACAGCAAGAGGATTAGTAAGAGGCCCGCTGGGTCTTCTGGAACGGAGAAAGAGAGATTAAAAATGCTCAGCCTTCCGCGGAACATCGACAATGTCTGCCGGCTTTGTCTGACCGAGTCGGTGGACGGAGCGGACATGCTGCCACTGTTTCCGGTGCGCGGCGGAAACCCCCTCGGACCCAATACGGTCGTGTCCAAGATTCTGCAGTGTACCACGGTTAAGGTGAGGGGCATTTCGTTAATTTACATTTAAAATTGGGGAATTTCCACAAGGTTATTAAGTAAGGGGGTTCGGGTCACTGGTCAGGCAGAACCTTCCAGGTAGAGGGGTTAGACTTCTTCAGCAGTACCAATTCTCTGTCTTTATGTGTGCGAGTTTTGCACACTTTAGGAGCAGATAGAACGTTTGCGATACGGCCAGTGTTACCACATGCTCGTCTGTATCAGAGGGTCCAAAAATCTGTCTTATCTGCACCAAGCATGGCGAATATCTGTACCATTATCTGTACGGTATATTTTTTGTAAAAAACGTTTTTTTAAAATGCATTTTGAACAATCTTATGACAACACTAAATGCTGATATGCAGCTCGGAAGGAACGCAAAACTTCATATAAAAAAACACCCAAGAAACGGCCAAGGAAAGATGTTTCTTCGCGTGACGTTCCTTCGCGCGATGTTTGTTAGCAAAATATTCTAGTGAAAAAACTAAAATATTCAGAATTTGTTTATTTTATTGCAACTGAAAGTTATAAATGTATCAATAATTTTGTAATCGATATTATAATATTGAAAATTCCAAATTGCCTTATCATGCCGAATCTCAAAAAACAGAATCTTGAAATTAAAAGGAAGGATTTTGTATTTTGCTTGAAAAGAAGTAAACCAAAGGGAAAATCCATAAACACACAGATTTAAAAGTACAAATATTAAAAATAAAAAAATCTCCGATTAAAAAAATAAAAAGAAATATGTATACAAAAAAATAATTAAAAATAACAAATTCAAAGCTTAAAAATTCTAATAATTAAAAATTAATAAAATTAAAATAATATAATTTAATAATTCATATATTCAAAATCCTTCAAATAAAAAAATATAGTCTAAAAAAAATAAAATTCTAAATAAAAATCTAGAATTTACCCAGATTTAAAATTTAAAAAATTTCAAAGAATTTAGGAAATTAAGAATTTAAGAATTTAAGTATTTAAGAATTTAAGAATTTAAGAATTTAAGAATTTAAGAATTTAAGAATTTAAGAATTTAAGAATTTAAGAATTTAAGAATTTAAGAATTTAAGAATTTAAGAATTTAAGAATTTAAGAATTTAAGAATTTAAGAATTTAAGAATTTAAGAATTTAAGAATTTAAGAATTTAAGAATTTAAGAATTTAAGAATTTAAGAATTTAAGAATTTAAGAATTTAAGAATTTAAGAATTTAAGAATTTAAAATTTAAGAATTTAAGAATTTAAGAATTTAAGAATTTAAGAATTTAAGAATTTAAGAATTTAAGAATTTAAGAATTTAAGAATTTAAGAATTTAAGAATTTAAGAATTTAAGAATTTAAGAATTTAAGAATTTAAGAATTTAAGAATTTAAGAATTTAAGAATTTAAGAATTTAAGAATTTAAGAATTTAAGAATTTAAGAATTTAAGAATTTAAGAATTTAAGAATTTAAGAATTTAAGAATTTAAGAATTTAAGAATTTAAGAATTTAAGAATTTAAGAATTTAAGAATTTAAGAATTTAAGAATTTAAGAATTTAAGAATTTAAGAATTTAAGAATTTAAGAATTTTAGAATCTTAGAATTTTAGAATTTTAGAATTTTAGAATTTTAGAATTTTAGAATTTTAGAATTTAAGAATTTAAGAATTTAAGAATTTAAGAATAATTTAAGTTAGACTGTAATCCATATTCATACAGACTGCAGTCCCGATTGACCTAGTTGACGGTACAAAACATAATTTATAGAAAACTTTCAATAAAATTTACTTTGACCAGATTCCATTTATTAAATAGTTTAACGGTACACATCAACCATCGCTTTTGCACCCAGATTTCTGTTACAGACATTTTAGTATCTTCAAAAATACGGGAACTATCGATATGTTTTTTTATTCATCCCCTAAATTACAGTCTTCAAAGTTATTTACAATAAAGTTTGACCATTTTGACAATCAGATTCTTTCAGGATTGGGTCCGTAAGTTTGACAAATTTGGAATAAGAAGACAACAACTTCTTCGGTTGCTGTGCACCCTTAATGTGACATAATGGCGTTACCTTTCAAGAAACAAATAATAATGTTTTGAAAAATTTGGATTAATTTTTTTAATATTCAGGCAACTACAAGGCGTTAATATAATTTAAAAATATATTCAAATTAAGAAAAAAAATAAACTATATGACTCATTATTTTCTATATGATTCAGTACAACTTTTATTAATTTTTTGAAGTATTTTAGATTTTATGTTACCTGTGTTCTCCTTCATTTCAAAATCATTTTTGAGAAGAATGGGAAATGCTGGAAATTATGTTATAACTTTATTAGAACGAAATGCTATAAATATTTTTTATTAGGTCCTTGTCGGTACTGAAACCTGGTTAGCAATGAGTCTGCTATTGAAAATGCAGTTTTCTTAAAACTAAGAAAAACCTAAAACTACAGAGAATCTTGTGTGTAAATGTTAGTGGGAGGGAGCCAATTACCCGCGGCGTATTAAGAGAGACTCCTAGTTCAAAATATTCTAGCATAAATGATCCATTTTTAAACGTTTCAAAAGTTAAACTAGATTGAATCAATGAAAAGTTCTTAAATGTTGAGATAATTGCAATAACCTAACTATTCAATAATATCATTTTGAGTAAGAATCTGTTTTATCTGAAAATCTGTACAAATCAGTACGGTGACCCAAATATCTGTCATCTGTACGTACAGATTCTGTACTCAGATCTTTGCTGAAAATCTGTACCATGACAGATAAATCTGTACATGTGGCAACGCTGGATACGGCTCGTAACATTTGATGAGGGTCGTTTATAGAGCTCCGAGTTGGGTAGTGTATGGTTACGACGGTGGTGGTATTGGTTCACCCTGATATTTTTAGAGTTTTGTTGCCTGTTGTGGCCGAGATAGAGAACTGCCAACCGGGGAAGCCATGTGGGTTTAATTGGGTTGAGAGTAGGTAGAGAGGGACATTTGGGACACAAAGGGTCTGCCCAACCAACACAAGCAAAGATGAGTTTTGGTTGGAGGAGGTCGCTTGGGATATTGCCAGGCATGTGAAATTGGATGATCTATCCTCCCGGGGGTTGCGAACGATGGCGACGACGATGTGTTGCTATGTAGTCTGGCAATTCGTGCTGAAGTTGATGATTGGGAGATGGTGCGGGTTTTAGAGCGAACGAGCGGTGTGTTCAGGCTGTTCTGGTGAGCTTCAATAATCCCACCGAAAACTCTCGGGTTTCAATTGGGTAGCCTTGAGCGCGTGGAGTGTGTGGAGTAGAGCGTTGAGGGTAGTAGGGATGTCAAGTGGTTTATAATAGGTTCACTAAATTTCACTTTTTTTTCATTTTGTTTAACCCGAGGTTTAACCATAAAAAAGTGCTGTGAAGTAATTCAAAAATCTGTTTTTAAGAAGGGAATTCCGGATCGATTTGGTGTCTTCAGCAAAGTTGTAGGTCGTTGAGCTTCTTAGAAACTTTGGATAAATCGAATCATAGACAACACAAAATTCTAATTTTCAACATTTTCAATTTTGAGTTCCCGGATTTCCTTTAACTAACCAAAGCATTTGTAAAACCTTTCAACTAAGATTTATTAAATAAAAAAAATACAATTTTTAAATATTTCGTTACCGCCGTCTTTGATTCAAACACTTTCGAGTAGTTTAGAGGTCATACTAAAGCTCAACAATCAAAAATAAGACAACGAACAATTTTTTTTCTTGATTCATCACATTTTTCATAATATCAAATTATTCGCTCTACAGCATTGCCTTAGCGTTCTCGATTGCGAGATTCCTACTCGAAACTAGGTGTCCGAAGGCTTGATTGTTCAGGCAATTGCAAACCTCTTTTTACACCTAAGCTTCCATCCACCCCGGGATTCGAACTGTCGACCTTTGGATTGTGAGCCCAACTGCCTACCAGCGACTCCATAAAGATTCGCCCCAAGGCAGTATATCATAGGTACTCGCTATTTTGGTTTACTTTAGTGTGAGTGGATCGCTCCGTGCCACGAAACCCAAAACAAAAACAAACGAACAATGGATTGTGCCAGGAAAACCAAAATATAAACAAAGTCAGCTTCCATCGGAGTGACAGAGTCAGAGACAGCCATTTTGACAACCACACCACTACACACTCAATCGCGAGTACCTTAGGTAGAATGCCGTGGATTCGCCCATTTCTGTGCCAAATAATGACAGATTTTGCCAGATTTTTCACTTTAAGCCAATTTTGAAAAACTTCTTGATTAAAATGAACGAATTTAAGTGAAAATCAAACAAATTAGAAAGTGTTTTTCTTAAAGAAAAGGTAAATTTAACATTTCTGAAACATAAAATCAGTTAAACCATCTGGATCCTATTTTTTTTAATGATTTCAGATCCACCCTCCATCCAAAATTGTTAGATTTTTCCAGATTTTTAATCGATTATTGGCCAGATTTTTCAAATATTGACCTAGTAACCCTGTCCGCAACGGTGACTTAGCAGTGTGCGCTTCTTTCGTCTTTACGTATTCAACCTGACATTGATATAGAGTTATCTACGTGCGCATGTATTGCGTGTACGTACACGATGGATTTCTAGGTTAAATTTTGTACCCGCCAGCAAAAACAAATGGTATGCTAGTGTGCGTGAGATCGGCCTTAGATAACTCTATTCTGCTTTCGTTCGTTCACACACACACACGAACGCATGAGCGCAACGCAAAGTCACTCACACTGGCATGTGCCTCTCATCACCTCTCTCATTCGCGCAGAGCTCATTCGTTTGTATGCTACCGAAATTTCAATCAATTGGCCCATGCATGCATTCAAATGATTGCTGGCTGTCATCGCCGAAACGAGAAAAAGAGAAAGAGCACGTGTCGTCGTGCCGGCCGGCTGTTTGAGTGTTGAGCTCGGATTTCCAAGTATTGATGAACACTTAATTGAAATCTTATATTCTCGAATTAACGGGATTGAAAAAGCTTCAAAATTAAAATATCAGTACTTCATCTATGACCAATAAAGTTTTTAGGCCCGTGTTCGACAATTACGGTGACCTACGTCGTGTTAGGGTGGTCCAAAAAAAATGAAGTTTTCGTCGATTTTCGAAAAAACACATTTTCAAAATTCCGCGCCATTTCAATCGATTTTAGGTATGTATGACAAAAGGTCGAAAGATCGAATGCCAAAAGGTCGAATGGACAAATGGTCGAAAGTGGACAATAGGTCGAATGGACAAAACGTCGAATGCAATAAAATGTCGATTTTTTAAAACAATATTTTACAAAAATAACTTTTGATGTGAGTCTAAAGGTGGTTCGATCGTAGTAATCGGCGCGCGCGGACGTGAATTTTTTTAGCTATACGTCATGTTTTTTCTATCAATTTTTCTAAGTTTTTTTTTTACTTTTTTGATAATTTCAACTTTGTTCTGTGTAATCAGTGAATTTAAGGAAATGAAAATCTTCCCCTGATCCGGTGGCCATCCATACCGATAATGGCACTAAAGAATTTAGGGTCGTTTCGGTGAAATCTAAAAAAAAGTGTTTTCCACGGCTTGTCGGCAGCGAAAAGGAAGAGTCCGGCCGAATAACCAAAAAAGGGAAATATACAAAGTGTCCATCGGAGAAGACATATTGTGGGACTAGCTTGATGCAGCCCGAATCCAGTGAATAATTGCATCATAAGTGTTGATCATGGCCACAATTCCTAGCAGCAGAAGAAATTTCGAGTGATGACGTTTAATGGTGGTGGTGGTGCACGCAGCCGATCATGCACAACCAGAAGAGCTGCAGAAGCTGGAATTGGAAACTTTGAACAGTTGAACATTCAGGACATAAGTGATGAGATGGTCAAATGGATAGAAGCCCAAGATTTCTGATTTGGTGAGATCTTTCCATTTTGAATTTCAGAAGATTCATTCATTTACACTGACATACAAACATTCCATTTAAGACAATATTTTTATTATTTCAAATGAATTGTTGAATATTTTTTATATTGATCTCTTTGTGATTGGATAATCCAATTTGCTCTCCATCTGCATTGACTATTTCTTAATCCTGATTTTCTGTTCTTGTTTTACTCCTAACATCTATCTCTTTTATGTCCTTGTGAGGGATCATCGATCCATCCGCATTGACACACTATCTTTTCATTTTTCGTCTTGTCTTTCTTCTTATTTTTCATTGTTTATTTTTCACACTTACTACCAGTCTTTGTGAGGGGATACTGAGCTCGATTTGCTCTCCATCCGCAATGACCTTTTCTCATCTTTGATTTTCCTTTTTATCAGTAGTTAGAACCAAAGCCGGGGATTGGGTAGGGAGCATCAGGGCAGTGGACGGTATGCTGTAATGGCGGAGACTGGATGTGGATAGTGGAAGACCAGAACTACGTCACAAGGGGGGGAAATAGTTTATTAATTATACAATTCTAAAGGATTGTCTAATTACTACATCTATTGACCTCTGTCAGTTTCCAGCTGTCTGCCGCGCCCTTTTAGGCCCCCAACAGGGTGCGAGCCCTGTTTTTCAGCTTTGTCAGACTTTTTTTCGGAGTTATTGGAGGTTACTGTCGGAAGGAGATTCTCATCCCCTGAGGACACCGTGAGTGATTTTGCTTGTTCGCGTCCAACCACCCCCTTTTGGCCCTTCATACGGCAGTAATTTGAAGATGCTCCCTTTAAGTCTGAGCCACTGTAATTCTAGGCAACCGCTACATAGGTCATCCTTGTGGCCCTGTTGGTTATCACATCAAATCAAATCAAAAAAATAACTTTTGATGTGAGTCTAAATGCATAAATATTCAAAAGTTTGCATTAATTTCACTCCTATATTCTTGAAAATTTAGAGGACTACTGAATTAAAACATGTCCCCGGATTGCTGGAGACTTTTTGAAAAAGGAGGGGGTGAGGGGGGTTTATCATTAAACATACAAATAAATACGATCGATTTTTTGTATATATTCAGCTATACTTTTTAAGTCAGATATTTCTAAGGATCTAATATGACCATGAAGGATAGATTGAAAAAGGATGGAAAATCTGCTACAATATTTAAGAAGCAAGGCATTTCCATTTTTCGAACTTATTACATTTGAATGAATTGAAAAATCTCTAAAATATCTCAACTATTATTTTATAAAATAGAAAAAAAAACAAAATATTTTAGAAGTAGTATTTAAAAAAAGAATCGCTAATATATGAAAAATTAAAATAAAAATTCACAAAAACATTAGAACTAACAAAAATAAGTTGTCATTAAAAATTAAATAAAAACATAAAAGTCGAAGTTTTTTTTGAGGAACTGCTCATGTTTGAAAGAATGAAAAACCTCACAAGAGTATTATGAAAATCAAGAGCAGGTTGTTTTTTAAATAAAAATTAACTTCCAAATTATTTTAGAAGTCAAACTTTTTTTTGGAAGAACTGTTCTTATTTTAAAGAAAGAAAAACTCACAAAAACATTGCGATAGTCAAAAATAGGTTGTCTTTTTTAATAATATAAACTTCCAAAATATATTATAAGATGAACATTTTTCAGAGAACTGCTCATGTTTGAAAGTAAATTTACACGACAAATAAGAATAAGTTGTTTTAGAAAATGAAATAATAACTGAAAAAATATTTCAGAATTCAAACTTTGTTAAAGAATGCTAATTTTTAAAGAATGAAAAAAATAACAAAAACATTACGACAGTTATAAAAAGGCTGTTCCAAATTAAGTAATTAAAGAAAAAATTGGATTTGTTTGCAAGAATTTTTTTTTCAAGAATATTTTAGACGTTTATAATTATTGATATTTGTTTAACTTTTTCACATTCGTTCTTTTGTCCTTTCGAAGTTTTGTCCATTCAACCTTTTGTCTACTTTTGACCTTTTGTCCATTCGACCTTATGTCTTTCGACCTTTTGTCGCACGTCCCGATTTCAGCTGTATTGGACGCAAATGAAAGATGATTGGTTTGGCTTTTAGAAAAAATAGTTTCGGGATTCAAAATCTGGCCTAACATTTGAAAAAAAAAAAACATTCATGTTCATGTTATTTTCGCCTAACAATGATTTAATAAGTTGTGGGTATCAACTTGTTCCTTGATAATGATTTAAAATCAATTCAAATTTCTAACAAATGATAATCAATCCTTTTCAGCATTCAGAGCCATTCCAGTGTTCAATATCCTGGGGGGAGAGAAAGAGTATTCCTTTTCCGCTTTTGCTCCCAGGATAAATCCCCGGGGCTACGTTTTTGCTGTTGGGAGCTAAAATCAAATTTTGCTTCGTTGTTCATATTGTTGAAGCTATAAAAGCACTCAGTGTTTCAGTAGATGATCCCTAATAAAGATGTTAACTAAATCGTCAAGGCTTTTAGGTTCATCGCGGCTATTTAGATTAATTTACAATGATTTGACGAAAGTTTTATTTTTAATCAACTTCACATTTTTATTAAATTAAATTTAATCATGCTAATAAAAGTTAAGTAAATAATTTCATTTTGTTTGTTAGTCAATTCCAACAACCCCGAGGTCTGTGGTTATCCACATCACTTTTGTGGTTTCCAACATACAGAACCAAACAATTTAAATTTCGCCTAAGGGAGCCGTTGATTCCCATTCCAAGAAATTCGTTCTCGTTTCCAACCGCTCCAAGGGATATCAAAATTCCGTGCAGCTGCCGCCTCTGCTCTCTCTCTGCCCATCATCATCCCTAACCTCATCACCGCACCAACCAAACCCCGGACCCCGAATACCTAAAAATGGTAATCATGGCATACTACGAGCTATTTCAACGGAAGCGGGCATCCCTGTAGCGGTATTGGTAGTAGCGCCAACGCCTACTTTGCCTGTGTGTGTCGGTGTGCCAACCCAGGGCGGCTAGTACTGCGCCGCAGTATTCAGAACGTCGTACCAAAGCACATCTGCCAACCATCAGAACACTCTTGAAAATCGGGGAACCGATCGACAAACCAGACCATACGTGGACGAAGAGTACAGTACCGAGCAGGCAAGGCAAATTGATATTGTACCCTTGTTCGGATGGCCTACGGGTCACCAATACGCCGCTGCCGAGAATGCGCACTACACGTTTCCAACACAAGCTCACAGAGAAGAACCCCGGGTAGAACCCCATTCCGAAGGGTTTCCAAGAGGCACCACGTAATCTCTCAACGAGACCCTTTTTTTGTTGCCTTCGTCCCTTTTCCTTCTTTGAAATGACTCTACCCCGCACCTACTCCGGACCGGACTTCCCTTCAGTTTTGGTCCTGCTCTTAAAATTTCGATCAATGGCATCCCTCTCTCTCTCTCGTCGTCATGTGATGTTTCTTCTCGCAGATCCCAGTAGACCTTGCCATTTGCTGGCTGTTGCTAGGTTGAAATTCATTGGTATTGCTGCCGCCGTGGGTTGCTTGGATCGATATTTGGGACGACACGACCATGATGGTTTTGTGAGGGGGCGCGCGCGCTGAACCCCGTCGAAAGAGGTCATTTCAATTCGCAGACCAGCAAGACGGGGAATGGGGATCGAAGTTTTGCGTCGTAGTCGTTGAGTCGGACCGAACAACCACGATAAGAATGTGAGGGTATTTCATTTGGATGGACGTTCTATATTCAGTGGGGTGCTCGCAGTTGGTGGTGGCGTTCTTTTGGTTGTGTAGGGATGGGCGAGGTATAATTGGGTTGTTGATAATGATTTCTAATTTGATTTTCAGAATTATAAAAAAAAACGTTATCTACATTTTAATGGATCTTTAATTATGAATTGTTTTGTAGATTTGGGGTTGTAGTCTTCAAAATAAATTGCCCATTAAACATAAGGGTGATCTGTTTTGCAGACAGATCGCAAATCGTTCTGGATATTTTCTGGTCTATGAACTCGGTGTACCTCATGCCTCGAGTGCCTTCTTTTTGCAATTTGTTGCATAAACTAGGGGAAATATACCCTTTCTAATCAAATCTTTGTCATATGGAGATTTTGATGCTCGATTTAAGCTCCAAAAATACTTTTTTTGCTATAAACTTACCAGCAACAGCACCGCCTTGAGTACGCACGCAAATGAATGTCATTTACTGGCCAAAAAGATCGAATTTAATGCACTTTTGATCATAATTTCTATTTTGCGAGATCATTTCTCATCATTTTGGTGGCACACACATCCACACGCAAGATGAGAGCTTATCTGATTAACGAAAGTTGTCATCAATATCTTCTCACTTGTCCTAATGTTTTCAAAGCGCTTAAGATATGATATTGCTTCCAACTACCGGCAACGTGCTCTTTTGCTCATTAGTTAGTCACTCACTTGAAAAATAATCCCGAAACAAGTAAATAATTAGCAAGCGCCATAAAAAAAACAAACGCGCCAAGTCTTTTGACGTTTGACTTTTAACGACCCATTCCAATCGAAAGCTGAAGAGAACCGAGCGAGAAGCGAAAGCAAATAAAGAACAAAGGGTGGCCACCAACACCACCAGCAGCAGCGCGCTCTGGTGTGAGCAAGTGATGTCAGGAAAATATTTTTCGTGAGTGTTCGCTTAAAATTGCATCACAATTGGCAGCACTAAGCAGACCCAAAACAGCGCTGGAAGAAAAAAGAACTAAGCTGAAACTTGAATAAATGGGTGTGGCCCAATGCATTCTCGTCTGATTAGAATACATTTAGGATTTTTTTTATTAAAATTCATGTAAATGGAATAGAATAACTTTTAGTAAATGTGAAAATAAACAGAAATGTTCACAAAAAGTCTTTACTCGTTGGTGAACTTGGTTTTAGGATATTTCAAGGAACGCTTCAGATTATCCAGCATCATTCAAATACGACCGCTTATTAGGCTTAAAATGGGTATATTTCCCCTACTACAGTCGAGACTCGATCATCTGAAGGCCTCGCAAAAATTTCACTTCGGGTAATCGAATCACGAAAAAACTTTTTTTTTTCGTTGTCTTATTTTTGATGGTCGAGCTTAAGTGTGATCTACAAACTACTCTAAAATGATTAAGAATTTTTTAATCCAAAATGGCGGAGAAAATGACGATAAGAACATACTGAAATTTTTTTTTTAATTTAAAAGGCAAACAAATATTTAAAGTAGTAAGAAAATAAAAAAAAATTGTGACGATTAGATTATCCGAAGTATTATACAAGCCTTCGGATAATCGAGTCTGGACTGTGTTATGTTATCCATTTAAGGGCTAAAAAGTTCTACATTTCAACACTTGTATCGAGAGTAAACCTTTTCCATTCTCTGAGATTTCGGCCGTTAATTTTTTTTGCTTTGTTTAATCTGACTGAAACATTTTGGGTACCTTCCACATGCCCAAATAAACGTTTTTTCATCACAATATCATTTTCCATAAAAATTGACAGAAATGGTATGTGAAAATTAAAACATGTTTCTTCTCAATGAATTTTTTGATGGATTTGGTGTTTTCTGTTAAAATGTAGGTATAGATAAAAACTAGAAAACCGAAAAAGGGTGCTGATTTTAATATCATTTTTACGCACCAATAAATGCTGGAAGAACACTATTTTATTTTTTTAAATATATTTTAAGATACAGGCAACAAACTTTAACCAAGTTCCCAAGCAACAAACTTTGTCAGACAACAGTATTACCTAACTGGTTGTATAACCGAACGGCCTCGTTACCACAACTTGTTCTGCAACTCATGTGCACTGCACAGTGGTCCGAAACCGAAATCTAGCGTGACAAAATTGATAGCGGCCACACGTTAAGATTTAGAGCTTTGGTGTCTTCGGGACAAATGATCAGGGTCAATAGGGGCATCTTTTGGTATGGTGGCCATTAGGGTGGTCCAAATTTTAGGGTGGTTCAGAATTTTTATTTTGGCGGGATGACAAGATAGCGCTTTGGTGTCTTCGGAAAAGTTGTAGAGAACACCATTCTGAGCAACTTTGCTCAAGAGCATAAAGCTCTATCTTCAAACGGGAAGTTTCTAGAGCCATTTTTGTAATTTAGGTTGAAGTGTTTATGAAAAAATGAGTTTTTTGAATTTATCAACTCAGGCTTGTGTCGTAGCGAGTTGGTGTCTTCTAGACATTTGTAGAGCTTTTTAAAACACACATTTATCTTCCAAGAGAGCAAAAATCGGACCTTTAAAACGAAAGTTATAGCCAAAATACAACGAAAAAGACGCCATTTTGCAATGTGAATAACTCGAAAAGGTGGTGGAGTTTGACCTCGCTCTTAGAAGCATCTGAAAGTACACATTCTAGAGTACATTTGCTGAAAATATCTCGGGGGTCTTTTTTGTTTAACTTATTTAATCTCAATTTGAAAATGAGCATTTTTTAATCGTTTTTGCCCATAACTTTTGATAGAATTGACCAAAATTCATTTTCAAGAATAAAAATGTTCATTTTGACAAGCTCTACAATTGTCTAGAAGGGCTCAAAATGTACAAAATGATCTAGTGGTTGTAAAGAAACAAGTTTTGGCTGAAATATTTCAGGAATCAACAAAATAATTAAATTTATTCCTGAAATATTTCAGCCAAAACTTGTTTCTTCTTTACAACCACTAGATCATTTTGTACATTTTGAGCCCTTCTAGACAATTGTAGAGCTTGTCAAAATGAACATTTTTATTCTTGAAAAATGAATTTTGGTCAATTCTATCAAAAGTTATGGGCAAAAAACGATTAAAAAATGCTCATTTTCAAATTGAGATTAAATAAGTTTAACAAAAAAGACCCCCGAGATATTTTAAGCAAATGTACTCTAGAATGTGTACTTTCAGATGCTTCTAAGAGCGAGGTCAAACTCCACCACCTTTTCGAGTTATTCACATTTCAAAATGGCGTCTTTTTCGTGGTATTTTGGCTATAACTTTCGTTTTAAAGGTCCGATTTTTGCTCTCTTGGAAGATAAATGTGTGTTTTAAAAAGCTCTACAAATGTCTAGAAGACACCAACTCGCTACGACACAAGCCTGAGTTGATAAATTCAAAAAACTCATTTTTTCATAAACACTTCAACCTAAATTACAAAAATGGCTCTAGAAACTTCCCGTTTGAAGATAGAGCTTTATGCTCTTGAGCAAAGTTGCTCAGAATGGTGTTCTCTACAACTTTTCCGAAGACACCAAAGCGCTATCTTGTCATCCCGCCAAAATAAAAATTCTGAACCACCCTAAAATTTGGACCACCCTAATGGCCACCATACCAAAAGATGCCCCTATTGACCCTGATCATTTGTCCCGAAGACACCAAAGCTCTAAATCTTAACGTGTGGCCGCTATCAATTTTGTCACGCTAGATTTCGGTTTCGGACCACTGTGCACTGGAAAAAGTGCAAGTTATCAGAGTAAGTTGAAGAAGTGTAAATGGTAACTTTGCAAAAACTTTAGAAATTCCAGCCCAAAACAGGATTTTTAAGGTACTTTTTTCTCGACCCTCTCCGATTTCAAAAATTTGACGGGCTTTCCGAACAAAATACACTGAAATAAAAAAACACTCCACTTTTATGAGATTTTTTTAATTTTTAAATTTAAAAGTCAAATTTGAAGGTAAGCCCACGGTTTTTTTTTCGTTCAAATTTTTGTGAAAATAGCCTAAGACGTTACAAAAAGACTCACGAAAAATGCAGGATGACAATTTTACATAAAAGTTTCCATATTGACCATTGTCCTAAGTCCATTCCTTGTAAAGTCACAGCGGCTTTAAAAATAAAAATGTCAAAAAAATAAGTTTTTTGATGGTTTTTGGTAATTTCTATATGACAGACTTGATTTTTCAGTCTCGAAAATATTTTTACCGGAAAGCTCGTCCAATTTCCCATAAGTTAGTCTTTAACCACATTTCAATTGGATGTATGGGCTTACAGATATAAGCTAATTTACTATCCAGGTTACTATACTACACTGAAAAAATATTATGTTTTCAATTATGAGCAATGTAATTAGCTTTATCTGTAAGCCCATACATCCAATTGAAATGTGGTTAAAGACAAACTTATGGGAAATCGGACGAGCTTTCCGGTAAAAATATTTTCGAGACTGAAAAATCAAGTCTGTCATATAGAAATTGCCAAACACCATCAAAAAACCTGTTAAAAAAATAAAAATCTCATAAAAGTTTCGGAAAGCCCGTCAAATTTCCTACAAGTTTGTCTTTGACTACTTTTTGATACGAAGCAACGGCTTTGAGATACAGCAATATTTAAATTACGAAATACAAAAATATTGAAAACACTTACGCCCTTCTCAAATGTCATTATCGAGTGTAACTGGCTCCATATACACAAAAATAGCTTATATAAGCGTAGGATAACATGTCTACAAAGTTTTATTGAATTCGGAGAGGGTCGGGTACAACCGACTCCCTATTTGACATTGAATTGCTCTTTAAATAAAATTCTAAAGTGCACTGTTTTTTTTTCTTCAAATAATTGCCACTTTAGGTTACTTTTTTGAAAAAAAGTCCCAGTTTTATATTTAAAATAAAATTGCCAATGCTTGCCCATTTTTGTAAAAAATAGTTTCGAAAGACTCAGAATTTTTTTTTGCCTTTTGTTTTTTGACTATGTTGACACGGCCCTTTTGGTTCCTGAGAGATTAACAAAAAAATAATTTCAAGCTTAAAATTTGATTTTGATTTTTTTGGAATTAAGAATAACATTTCAAAAGGACCAACTATTAAACGTTATGATCAAAAAAGTAGTTTTTCTTATATTCAGCTCTTAGCTACAATTGACGATGTCTCTGAAACAATTAATCCAACTGATTTAAAATTATTGAAAGATTCCGATTTGCACTCGAAAATAATTTCAGAATTTTCAGAATTTTCTACTTAAAAAATTGACCAGCTGATATATTAAAATTTAGGCTAATTTCATTTCAATGAGAGTTGAAAAAAGCTACAATTTACCGGAATTGCTTTCCAATAAACCTACCGGAGAAACTAAACCTGTACAAGCCCTTGTTCTCTTATCTACCTAGCAAATCGTTTCGAGTTTCCTCTTGAACATCACCTAGTCCGGCTGACAGAGCAACAAAGAGCACCCTCTACATCTCTCTACCGGGGTCTTGTTATCGATTTTCCACAAAACTTTACCCAAGCTGATCCAACCCACAGCATCCGTAACACCAACACCAACCAACCAGAGCAAAGTCCCAACTCAGAGAAACTCAACGGAGCTGCAGGGTGTCTTCTTCGCTTTGCCCTTCTCTTATCTGGCTTTGCTTGGGTAGTTTGGTCCTGCCTAATCCCAACGCTCTTCAATCAATCTTCTCTTACCCAAAGGAGGGTCCTTCTTGGTTGGCTCTTGCTGTTCTTGAGGGACGAAAAATCAATAAAAGGAGGTTCGGGTCATGCTGAGTCACGGAAAAGACCAACAAGACCAATTCTGCTAAAAATGACCTTTGATCAAAAAGTTCGGATCGAAGAGGGCGTTGGATTTTCCTCCAAATTAAAAGGACTACTAGGTTTTGAACAGTAATTTGTTCAACTCTCCAGCGCCACCTTCGATCCAAAAAGTTATCACACTGGGTCTCCTCCGGATGTTGCACATCTGCAAAATCCCTAGTACCAGAAGATGACGCAAAACGAGAGAAACGACCACCATCTGCGCAAGACAGTCGTGGCAGAAACCCCCAGGAGGAACAAGTCCTGGTTTCCCTTGGGCCCTCGTTTCTCCAGCCGGGGTGAACAAAGAAGGAGATACGCCAGCCGAAGGTCCCCAAGGGTACCGCCAGTAACCAGAAACAAGTTTGCAAGACAAGGTTGGACGGCTTCAACCCCAGAGGGATAACAGCAACGACTACGAAACTGAAGCTTGGCGGTTTGGGTTCGTTGATGGTGGTGCTAAATTAAGGTAGAACATTCGATGGGGAATGAGAACGAACCCCTCGAAATTTTGTGGGGGTATTAATAGCTCTCAACTGGGTCGTCGGTTGGTTGAGTTGATGGTTGTAGAGAAGTATTACGGTTTGGGGAAATTTTGATGATGAGCGAAGGGTATTGTATTCAAAATACAAAAGAATTAATGATTAGTCTATAAAACTGCTCATATTAACTTCTAGCATTACATTTTCCAATTAGAATGTGCTGAACAGTTCGAAAATACCCATAATTTGAAACTCGTTAAAACCCAACTGAAATATGCTTGACAAAGCTCTGGATACAGAAAGAAGGAAACGTGATGATTGAATTGGACACGTATTGTGAAATGAATATCGGTTTCAAGTATTGAAGCGAAGATTTCATCATCTAGAAGAATAACCGATTTCTTTTTCAAAATAATTTAAAGGTCAATTTTTTTTAAAATAAATACTTTAAAATATTTCAATAAATTTTTGATCTTGGCATGAAACTGACTTGAAAAAATCATGATAATTCACTTAATCGCAAATCGATCGTGACTAAAACTATCGAGATACCGTAAACTGGG
This sequence comes from Culex quinquefasciatus, assembly GCF_015732765.1. NCBI lineage: Eukaryota > Metazoa > Arthropoda > Insecta > Diptera > Culicidae > Culex > Culex quinquefasciatus. Next base: position 29,495,632 of record NC_051862.1, on the reverse strand, counting down.
GTGACTTTGATAGCCCGGGGTGACATTGATAGAAATTTGATTTGGCCACTATTTTTGATACATTCAATGTAACAGTCACATTTTTGCATATATGTTCGATAATAAGCTTTCCCTTTATGCTTACATACTTAAAATTCTCAAAAATGTTTAAATATTAATTTGATGGGCATTTGTAAAACCTATCAAAGTCACCCCGGGCTATCAAAGTCACCCCAGTTTACGGTATCAAATGATCCAAGCACATACGATATGTCCAATTAATAATCGAAATTTGGTAACGATAACCGATCGTATGACCATAAAATGTTTAAAACAAAGAATCAGAGAAGGGATAATCGCTAAAAAATCTTTTTTGTCCGCGAAAGAGAGAGGAGGCATCAGGGTTGTTAAAATATCAAAATATCAGCTCTCAGCAACTACAATTATCCCGCCTGAATATTCATGCCTCAAATATAACTGCTCTTCTCTCTTCATTGAAACTCTCAGCGCCGAACATAGCCGAACACGTTTTCGTGTTTACCCACTCGCGATTGACATTTTCCTTTTCTCTCTCATTCCCGCTTCCACGTTCATCCTACCACAACAGCGTTTAACCACAAAAGCCGCCACAAAACCAATTACGCAAACGCAGTTTAACGGGACGTCATGCGTGGTCGGCTCCTAATCGCCTTCTCGCGTTCTCTCATTGCAGTTTTCGGAGAGATTGAGAGACTATGCGGTGAGAGGGCATAGTCGAGGAAAAGGGAAAGAGTGATAGAGAGAGAATGACATCGCTGGGAATCACGAGGCATAAGAAGAGATCTCACAAGCTATAGTGACGGCCACTATACTCTCAGATATTTTTGGAGCAGAGATAATCTATTGATAGCTTTTTTATCACTCATTTGCAACACTGGGAGGCATATCACAGAACATCGCTCCCGAACTTAACGAAAAAAATCAATCAATAGAGGTTCCTACGTGCGCATGTATTGCGTGTACGTACACAAAAAAGATTGAGGTTAAATTTTGTCCGGCCAGCAAAATCAGATGGTGCGCTAGTGTGCGTACGCGAAACGTCATAAAGCTCTATTGAAGATTTTTTGTGAATCTCATTTATGTCATTTTGTTTACAAACATTGTTCATTTACGAATAGTGACAAGTCATTTTGACGTGTGACGTTACAAGTACCGGTACGTTACAAGTGTAGTACCGTCAGTGGGGGTGACTATGGGTCAAAAAACAAAAACAATTTAAATAACATCAAAAATCTTTCGTTACTAACGTTACTAACATTTTCCCAAAATATGGTGGATTTTGGTGAACACTACCTTAAATGCCAGTCGTTTGAAAATTGACCCAATCTCACCCCTTAGAGGGGGTGACATTGGGTCAAATGAAACTAAAATGATGCTCAAATACAACGATATGGTAAAAACAAGTCATCCAACAGTGTTTCTTGTTCGAGGGAATCGCATTGACATGCTACAATGTTTGAAGTGGAGATTTTCAAACATTTGGGTAGTTTTCGAGCAATTCCAACAAAAATATTAGAAAAATGATTTTTTGAGAGGTGATTTTTGGCCCAAAACGTACCTCAACTTTAGATAGCTGCCAAAATAACCGGATTTGTTCTAGGAACGAGATTTTTTTTCAGCGAAGTCATCTTAATATGTCCCCTACACAACCCTTTTAACAGAATTCAGTTTCATTGAAAAGATACCTGAGAAATGGTAAAATCCGTAAAAAATCACTTTGACCCAATCTCACCCCCTAGAGCCAATGTCACCCCCACTGACGGTAGTGAAATCCATGTTCCGCCGAATAATCCAGATGATGATTTTTTGAGTTTATTTTGACCCTCGAAATCAAAACAAAAAAAAAAAGCAACGGATCAATCTGAACATTTGTTGGTAATTTCTGAAGGCAAAAATAGGCCGATGGTCAATACTAGAACCACATTCTAATGTTGTTAGTTGATTACATGAATTTTACTAATTATTGAAACAAACTGTTAATCTCTATAAATACTTAAATTTTCACAAAATACCATATTTCTAGAGTAAATTTTCAAAAGTGCAAAATCCTCATTCTGACAAATCTCATATTGATGTTTTGTGTAACATTGTTAAATCCAATTTAAACACGGTTGAGTACTATGCAATTTTGAAAACACATAGAATGATGCTTTTTAAGACTTTTCCTAATTAATTTAATTGATAATTTTTTATAGAAATACTCAAATTTCAGTAATTTTCAATATGGGTATCAGACGATGTTAAAAGTTGTATGATTTTTTTCTGTTAGAATTTTTTAAATTCAAATACTCAAATTTTCCCCATTACCGCATTTTGAGCATGAGCATGAGAGATCACCCATAATTGCCCCTCCGTTGCTGAACAGAACCGTAATATCCTTTCAGCACTACTGGTCATAGGCTTCGACGTTCTAGTGGTGTTTCCCTTATCAACAGCATGTATGAATGCGCTGAAAAGATAAAATACCATGATTGCCAAAACTAGATCAGTTGCGAATAGGTAACAGTCATTGGCCACCAACGGCGCCCGCCATGTCAGTTTGTAGACCTCGAGTTTAAGGGACGGGAATGTTAGTTAGCGCAGGTTGCTACTAGGGCAATTTTCCCCATTACCGCATTTTATGAAAATAATAAAAATTTCATAATTTTCAAAATGGGAACTTTTCACGTAGCATTATGGTTGGACAAACTTGCCTTGTATTTTTCTCAGCCTGCTGTAAAAGGCTTTCTAGTTAGAAATTTACCAACACATTCAAAGTATGTCTACATGGAGCTGCGGGTTTGTTTTTTAATGCAACTTTTGGCTGTTTTTTTACTGAAGGACGTATTAGACTATGACAAACAAACACACAAACTTGCAAACAAACTTTTTGATAGTTTGTTTGCAGAATCGTCAGCCTGCATACATTTGGCACTGTTTGCGAGTTTGGCAAACTGTCAAACACAAAAAATGCGAGTTTGTTTGTTTGTTTGCCATAGTCTAATAGCTTGTTGACCGTCCGATATGTCAGCCACCATATTTCGCAGGGACAGTGACAGTGTTTGCATTAGGATACTGTTACGAGGAGTTCGTAATTTTTGAGTTAATTTTTTTTTTCATTATTTGTTTGCTGGCCTTAAATCGTATTATGTTGTCTGTTTACTTTGTGAGTTTTGATTTTGATGTTCCGTTAAAAAACGGATGAAAAAAGTTCACGATGGTTTCCTCAGCAACCAAAGGTCGTATCATAAACGTAAAAAATATAAAATTGTTGTGATTTTTTCTTGAAAAATTACAAAATTTATTATATTTTTGAAACTTTCTAGCAATTTTAGGGAAAATAAATGAGTGCTGTAAATGAGTGAAAGACCCTATCATTTGCTGATTCTTGCACCAAAATATCAGAGGGTTCAGCGACCGTCGCTCTAGCTTGTGAGTTCTCTTCAGGGGGGCGACATCTATATCTCACTACAGGCAGCTCGCCCGTAGCCAACACAAGCTGTCAACTTCGGCACCAGAACAAAAGGGAAATGTCAACTTCGGCTCCAGCACAAAAGAACAGCTGTTCGTTACGGAACCAAAACAAAGCAACTGCGCACTGTAAAAAAAAGTACAAAACTGCAGGCATAAAATGGAAATAAAGTAATTATTGTTTCTATGTAAAATTCTACCGCAATGTACGTTTAAAAGTTAGTGTATGTTTGTGAGGTGATTTTTTATCATTTTTTTTTTGCAAAATAAACTACTAAAGTTGGGATTATTAAGCACACATCGGGCCGATGACCTCATTTAAAGTTGTACTTTTATCACATGAAACGTTTAACTTAACTACTATGTAATTTGACTTTTACTGAAGGAATTCTTATAACAAAAATGGAATTATTAAAAAAAGAAATATTTTTGTTTTCACTGTGCGCAGTTTGCGAGCGTTATCAATCTCAATCACCCAAGATGGCTGCCGTTAGCATCCCCCTGGTTCTCTTCTTCTATCTTGTGCTTGCTATCAAGTGCATTCTCTTTCTATCACTCCTTCTCTTTATCTCGTTCACCTTCCCTCTCCGAAGATTCTTTTGTTTTCTCTGAAAATGCAACACTCATTTTGAGTGCAACTCGGTAAAATAATTAATTCACTTTACTTTGAATATATTTTTATTTTAATAAAAATGTCTGAAAACCTTTCCAAACAGAAAAGGCAATCTAATACATACAATACATATGCATACACTTTTGCCTACTTTAAAATTGAAAATCCTACACAAAATACTCTTAAGAATGTCGTTTGAACGTGCATGAAATACGATAAAATCAAGCAGCACTAAATTCACTAACATGCGTTTTCCCCCTCCCCCTTTTCCAGATCGAACACTTTGACGGCGCCCCGGCCACAATCTGCGAGTACTGCAGCACGCGCCTGGACGACTGGCAAGCGTTCCGCGAGCAGGTCATGGGCACGGACGAATACCTGCGCAACTCCCAGCGAAACCAGTCCCAACTCCAGGTGGCCGCCCACGAATCGTCGATCGGCGAGCCGGATTACGGCCAGGAGGACAACACGATGACGGTGCTGGTGGAGAATCTGGACGGTGGCGAGAATGAGGAGGAGGAGGGGGAGAGTTATTTGATCGGGGAGGAGTTGTCGGCGGAGGACGTAATGCGGCAGGACGAGTACTACGAGATGATGGAGGCGCCTCAGGAACCGGCGGAATCGTTGGTGCAGCAGATGAACACGAAGAGTGGCATTCGGGTGCCGAAGTGGTCCAAGGAGTTCGGGGCCAAGTTGAACTCGCTGCTGCACGTGGTCGGTGGGGATCGGCCGCATCAGTGCAAACTGTGTCGGAAGCGGTTCTTGAGGAGACCGCACTGTAGAAGACACGTGGCCCAGGCGCATGCCGGTGAGATTGACGACGTTGTGCTGCCGAAGAACTGGGAGTTGATGGCTGGGAGAAGGTTTGCCTTGAGTAAGGCGCCGATTCAGCCGTTGATTGAGCCGGTTCCGCCGCCACCGGGAGCGCGCGAGGAACAGTACGAACCCACAATCTACCGGCCACATCAGTGCGAAATTTGTCGCAAGTGCTTCAAGCGGCCGCAGCATCTGCGCCGCCACAAGACGTCTCACCTGCAGATCGAGATTGACCGGTCGGAGATCATGGCCGGAATCGAGGCGCAGCAAAAGGCCACCCAGCAGCTGATGAAGCTGACCAATGGTGGTGACGCCGTCCACGACGAAGATGAAGACGACGTTATTGCCCTGTCCGACGACGAGTACGACGAGGGCCTTAACGGAACCGCCCACCACCCAGAAGACGAAGACATGGGCGAGGAAATCTCCCCGGAAGAGTTCAACGGTCTGCAGCAGTTCCTCGGCGACGACGAAGGCGGTTACGACGGGGACGAATCCGCGAACCACCAAGCCGCCGGCAACAAACGCCTCCGCCTCTCCGACATTGCCCACATGTACTACGACGAGTCCGACAGCGGAAGCCAGCAATCCGAGCAATCCACCTCCCTCCTCACCAAGCAAGGAACCGCCCGGAAGCGTGCACCCCCGATGGAAAAGATCCCCGGAGAACGACCCTACCAGTGCACCCTCTGTTCGAAACTCTTCAAGCGCTCCGACCACCTCAAGTCCCACATGAAGGTGCACTCCTCGGAAACGGAGTACTCCTGCCAGCACTGCCAGAAGGGCTTCCGCTACCGGCAGAACTTCCTTATTCACCTCAAAAATCGCACCTGCTTCGAGAGACGCGGAAAGGGACGGAGGTTGGCACCGGCGCCGCCACCGCCACCGGCAGGGATGCCGAAGCTGCAGCCCAAACCGAAGGCCGGTGGGATTACGGTGAAGCAGTTTGACGGGAACGGGACGGTGCGGCACAAGTACGGGGTTTTGCTGGGGGACTGAAGAGTTGGAGAAGTGTGCCATTTTTTTTAGTTGTAAATAGAGAGAAAAAAGAGTCTTAGGTTAAGATTAAAGCGTAGAGATAGCAAAAGAATGCCAAGTGAAAGGAACAAAATTCGAATACTAGCTTAAGTTGAAACACTCATTTTAAACTGTTCTGAAGTGAATACGTAAATATAATATATTTTATTGCCTAAGGATGAAAGTACGAATAAACTGAATCTAATGTTTGAAAATTAAAACTAAGCTTGTTTTTTTAAATTTTATTTTATTAAACTACGGAGATTTAATGTTTGAAGAGATTCTCATATTTCAGTATTATTACTTCAACCTTCGACGAGAGCATCTACGAGCCATCTACAATTTCAAGTATAAACTAAAGTGAATTTCAATAACTGCTGGTGTGTGTCTTGGATGAAATCGATCAGGTTGGCTTTTGAATACTTTCCCGCTAGATGGCGAGCGGACAAATGAATGTTTGAAAATTTGTTTTTTAGGTTTCGCGAATAAAAATTTTTCGATTCCAGTTTTCTAGAAAAAAAAAACAACAAGAAAAAAATGAGATTTTGAGATAAATCTTTGTTTTTTATTTCAATTTGCTAAGTATAACATGCGAATGTTTCAATCAGGGCTGTGGAGTCGGAGTCGGAGTCGGTGGAGTCGGATCTTTTTGGGAAGCCTGGAGTCGGAGTCGTAGAAACTCGAACAGCTGGAGTCGGAGTCGGAGCCGGAGTCGGCTAAATTTTATTAGCTGGAGTCCGAGTCGGAGCCGAAAATTCCTGATTACCCGGAATTGGAGTCAGAGTCGGAGTTATCTTATTCAACAAAAATTATGTTTATTTTTTTATTTTTTAGTATTTGCTATAAAACAGATTAATTTACAAAAATTCTTCTTAATTTTAATTTTTTTCAAGTTGCATACGCTGCGTTGCCATTTTATGTTTCTAGAGATCACTAAAGGATAACCTGTTAATCAGCTCTTACCCAAGTACCCAAGTATGTAGTATCATCATAATTAAAAAATAAAAATAAAATAAAAACAATATTGGTTTTGTAGTCAGATATATTTAATTAATTTTTGACTGCATGCTTTTGCCAATATTTATGTACTCTCTAAACTCAAATTTGACCAAATTTAATCTAGTTCTTTCTGAAAAAAGTACACACACAGTCATCTTATACCCCGATAGCGAATATCTAGGTGGTTTTAAGTAAATCAATGTTCAGGAGGTACATCAAAAAATATAAATAATTATCACTATTTATGGAAATCGAAAACAAAAAAAAAAAATTACTGACAGGATAACTCTTCCATCAATTATTCAACGATTATAACAATCTATTATTGCGCGTATTCCCGAAAAAGACACGCGGCATACCAGCCTCGAAACGACGCGCCGCACTGTCGGCAAATGCGCGCTGTCAAATCCCATACTGTGCGTTTTGTTTTTGTTGATCTTCTTCATCGAATTGCATGGCATTGTTGCCGGGTATGTTTTTTATTGCACCAAAAGTGCAGAAAATCGCTGGCAACAATGTCTGCGGCACATTCTGATATGCCGCGTGGCGTGTACCTTCGAAAGAAACGGACAATACTTGGAACTCAACGTGCGCATTTTGTTTATAACTTTGTACAAAAAATTCTGTCTGAGAATGTTGATCCTAAGGAAAACTATTTTGATATTGTTGCAAATTATCGTGGAACAAATCTCAAGATTTCAGGATAGGACAGGATTTCAAAATAAAAAAATATCCGTGACCTTGAAAATATTTATCCTGTGGATTTTTGTTTTTTATCCAATTCTAAGTTTTTCATATATTTTCATGGAGGCGCACGACCATTCATAAAGCTTCGTTTTAGGTGAAGATGCAAGAAGTATCGCGAGCCTCCTTTTAAATATATAAAAAAAAATAAAATTTCGAATAAATCCAAAATTCCGAGGTAAAATATTTTCTAGGTCACGGATATTTGAAAAGGACACCTTAATCGTTCTTACCACGAAGATTTTTTTTAGATACACTGATTTGTAATAATAAACTTCTTTAGCCTTGGCGTGATGTCCATGTGCGTCTTAAAAATTTCAATGGAGCTTTAAAAAATAGTTTCGTTTAAAATTGTTATTTAAAAATACAAGGTGACTATGATAGTCACTGTGCTTCTTATAAATGTCAACTTAAAAGTGAGCAAATTGAATTTATATGTTAAATCAATCATTAAGGCCAGCTTTCTTTTAATGATCATTAAAAAAATAACAATTTAATATTTTAGCTTTTAATCAATTTAATGAAAATTTGAGGTTAAGTAAATAAATCCAAATTTACTTACCAAACTGTTCTTCTGAAATGCCTTCAAAACTGGCGTTTTTTTTATTTCTGCTTCAATAACGTCTAAAACTTAGAACTAGAAACTTTTTTACGGTTGTTTCCACTTAAAGAGTTTTTAAATGATCCTATTTATCAATGTTTTTGAAATAATAGTAAACTAACTTTTGAAATACTTAAACATATGTGGAGTCGGAGTCGGAGTCGGAGCCAACAATTTTTGAAAGCTGGAGTCGGAGTTGGAGTCGGCTAATCCCAGAAAGCCGGAGTCGGAGTCGTAGTCGGAGTCGCTTGAAATATAATTTGAGCGAAAAAAAAACTTTTTTCGGTTCTGCCAACAATTTTTTTCAAAAATTCAAGAGATTTTTGAATCAACACCAAACATGCTGATTTTAAATTTTTTTTAGCTGATTGCACTTAAATTTCTATTAAAATTTTGATATTTTTAGAAAAAAAAATTGTTTGCCCACTGATTTTTCAGGCCACTCGATAAAAAAAATATGGAAAAGATCAGAAAATTTTAGAATAGTTTTGCCTCCCTCATCTGAATGAGGAAAGGCTATAAAATCGCTCGAAAAATGAACTTCTTTATTCAACCTCGTAGACCCACCTTCACGTATACCTATCGATTCAGAATCAAATTCTGAACTAATATCTGTGCGTGTGGTTTTTGTAAGAACGTTGAAGATCTGACAATCCTGTCGAAAGTTATTTATACACTTTTTAGAGGCCGGGTCTCACATATTTTGATGAAAACATTGTCCGGTTCTACCATGCGACCTATCGTTGGATGGGTAATCAAGAGATCTTTCCAAAGAGTCCAAATGATTGGAAATCTGACAACCCTATCAAAGGTTATAAGTACTTTGGTGTTTTTAATACAATTTTTTTAGACCGGATCTCAGATATTTTGATAAAAATAAGTGTTATTTATACTCTTTTTAGAGGCTCTGTAGTGTATTCACTTTATGAATGTGAGGAAGGCACGACCCACCTAAAGGTGGATTAAGCAACGTTAGCATTGAAAGTTCGACTATTAGTTGCTGAGAAATTAGCATTATAAAATGGGGGCTGTTTGGGAGAAACTTTCAAAACTTTGGTTTTGCCTTCCTCACTGAGGTAAGGTTATAATCCTGCTCTAAAAATGAATTTTGTATGAAAACGTCGTAGACCCACCTTCATGTATACATATCGACTCAGAATCGAAAATTGAACAAATGTCTGTGTGTACGTGTGTGTGTGTATATGTGTGTGTGTATGTATGTATGTGACCAACAAACTAGCTCATGTTTCTTGGCACTGGCTGAACCGATTTGACCCGAACTTGTTGCATTCGACTTGGTTTAGGGTCCCATAGATCGAGTTTTATACAGATTGAAGTTTCGATAAGTAGTTCAAAAGTTATGTATAAAAATGTGTTTTCACATACATCCGGATCTCACTTAAATGTATGTAAACTATGTCCGGGTTCATCATCCAGCCCATCGTTGGTTAGGTTATCAAAAGAACTTTCCAACGAGTCGAAAACATTGAAGATTTGGCAATCCTGTCTCGAGATATGCCCACTTAAGTGATATTGATGTACTTTTTGGAAGCCGGATCTCACTTAAATGGATCTTAAAAATAGATGAAATTTTTGTACAATTCCATCATATCAGCCATTGTTGGTAATAAGTGAGGAAGGCTCCAACCACATAGGTGGATTAAGTTAGTTTTTCTTTTATCCTCTGCAATAAATTAAAGCTACCGGAGGTCCAGTCTTCAATGTTAATTGTGTAGTGAATGAGTGTGGTAGAGAAGAGTGAGAGAGAGAGAGAGAGTTAGCGAAATAAGAGAGATCAGGTCAGCCGAGAGAGAAGTTGAAGATTTATGTGTGAGCAAACAAGAAATAAATCAGTCGTGTGTTTTGCTTTGGCCAGAAAAGACGCGTTTGTGTTTCTTATCCGAAACGGAAGATTTTCCGAAAATTTGGAGTGAATACCGCTCAAGTCACGACAATGGCGCAATCAGCGCTCCCTCCGCGATACTTTATCAAGATATTAATAAGTTTTGTTGTTCTTAGTGATTTTAGTGATTATTTTTATTCAAAGTTTGGCTGTTGTGAAGTGTTTGCAAACCATGATGGCGTCGGCGTCCTCTGTTGAAGGCAGAGCACAGATAGCTGCAGCGGTGAAATTTTTGTTGTTTGATTGATGGTAACTTTGTCGTGTTTTCCGGCATTCGATCGTAAATATTTTGGTGTAGAAAGAAACGTCATGGCTGCAGTCGGCCGCGGTGTCCCGTTTGATTGGTTTCACACACACAAAGAAACGCCGTGGCTGCAGCGTTTTCGTTCGATTTTTCCCCGCTAAGGTAAGGTAGTACAACTTTTGGTCGATGTGGGGCCGACTCGAGTGCTGGTCCCCGTATAGAGAATGCTCTACTGTCGGACCGATGTCAGCCCGATGTTAGGCAAACATTTTATTTTTTGTAGAACCAGTGCTGTAATGGAAGGATCTTGTATAAAAATACAGTTGTTGAGTTTTATTGTTGTTTCTTAACAGAACTAATGTATTTCGTTGTGGTGTCGTTATGTTTTGTTTTGAGTATACATAAGAGAATAATTTTAAATAAAAAAATGAGTCATTGTTGTTTAATCAAATGGTGTTGAACTGCTAATGGTGAGAGTTCTGGCATTGGATTGATTTGAAGTTGAAGTTATTTAAATACAACGACATATTTTTTTACTTTAATAATGTTAGAAAAAGTTTCTTATTCTTTATGATTTAAGTTGGTTATAAAGTATGAAGTATGAAATGTGAACAATCTTTGAACTAGTTGAGTCGACACAGTGACGACAAAAATTAAGTATACCAAATCATGTAAGGATAATTCTAAAAAGGACAATACTTTACTGTTTTGTAGCGGTGGAAACGATTAAAAAAAAAACGACTTAAAGGTGCATTATGAACAGAATTTTCGTGCAATGTTTTTCTTCTACTAAGAAACTAAGAATGATGATATTTCTATTAATTATAAAAAGTGTACTTGATTGATTTAGGTTGAATAATAATTGTTAATTGAGATCGAAGGAAATGCAATAATGAAAATCCTCAATAACAGGGAGTGTCAAGAAAGTGAAGTAAATCAAAAAAATGAAACAACAAAACTCAAGAAAAATAAATCAAATTATAATAAGTCCTACTTGTGACTGCTAGTGTACTTTGAGCTCGAGTCCCCTGGAAGGGTAGACGAATTATTGAGTTTTGGACGGATCCGGTGGTGTAGTGGTGAGATTTATCAAGAACTGATTTGGCCCCGGCCTAACTTCAAAATTCAGGTCGTTAGGTTATCCAACCCACGCTGGTCGGCAGGGACACTCACAATCCAAGGGTCGTCAAATCGAATCCCGGGGAGGATGAGAGCGTGAGTGTAAAAAAATGGTTTGGATGGATCGTTTTAAGCCTTCGAACTGCAAGTTCCACACTTGCAATCTTTTAATAAAGACCGCCAAGGCCATGTTGTAAAGCGATCCATTTGATTTTTTTTCTCTATGCTTTGAGCTTGAGCAGGGATGCTACCAACTCATAGATGGGATCATCATTTCAATGGAACCTCTCGACTTGCTCTGAGAGAGATGAGCAATCTGCCAAAACAAGTAAACGACTATCGTAGGAAGAGATCTTCTCTTTTGCAACGTTGCCTAATTTGCTATCTAGTTACCTGCGATGCTCGTGTGGTACGTGCTGTCTTGCTTTGTCGCATTAGCTAGGATGAGCGTAAAAGAGACAAACAGACAGTGACAGATCATGTCTATGCCTGTGTCTGATGGTTATTTTGGTTCATCATTGTTGACTGTTATGTGCTCTTTCATCTTGTGTTAGAAAGCGATGGAGAAATTTATACCAACGCAGGATGCCGATCACAAATTGATGCGTTTGTAAGTGATGATTCGCATCCTTGAGCTTGAGTCTACTGTGAGGGTAGAGCGTTTATTATGCATATTTGAGCTTGAGTCCCTCGAAAGGGTAGTGCTTGCATTATGGATACTTGTAGCTTGAGTCTCCTGTGAGAGTAGAGCGTTATTATTGCATTGTGTGCCTGAGTCCCCTGAGAGGGTAGAGCTTGCATTATGGATACTTTGAGCTTGAGTCCCCTGTGAGGGTAGAGCGTTTATTATGCATATGTGTGCTTGAGTCCCCTGAGAGGGTAGAGCTTGCATTATGGATACTTTGAGCTTGAGTCCCCTGTGAGGGTAGAGCGTTTATTATGCATATGTGTGCTTGAGTCCCCTGAGAGGGTAGAGCTTGCATTATGGATACTTTGAGCTTGAGTCCCCTGTGAGGGTAGAGCGTTTATTATGCATATGTGTGCTTGAGTCCCCCGAGAGGGTAGAGCTTGCATTATGGATACTTGTAGCTTGAGTCCCCTGTGAGGGTAGAGCGTTTATTATGCATATGTGTGCTTGAGTCCCCTGAGAGGGTAGAGCTTGGATTATGGATACTTTGAGCTTGAGTCACCTGTGAGGGTAGAGCGTTTATTATGCATATGTGTGCCTGAGTCCCCTGAGAGGGTAGAGCTTGCATTATGGATACTTTCAGCTTGAGTCCCCTGTGAGGGTAGAGCGTTTATTATGCATATGTGTGCTTGAGTCCCCCGAGAGGGTAGAGCTTGCATTATGGATACTTGTAGCTTGAGTCCCCTGTGAGGGTAGAGCGTTTATTATGCATATGTGTGCTTGAGTCCCCTGAGAGGGTAGAGCTTGGATTATGGATACTTTGAGCTTGAGTCACCTGTGAGGGTAGAGCGTTTATTATGCATATGTGTGCCTGAGTCCCCTGAGAGGGTAGAGCTTGCATTATGGATACTTTGAGCTTGAGTCCCCTGTGAGGGTAGAGCGTTTATTATGCATATGTGTGCTTGAGTCCCCTGAGAGGGTAGAGCTTGCATTATGGATACTTTGAGCTTGAGTCCCCTGTGAGGGTAGAGCGTTTATTATGCATATGTGTGCTTGAGTCCCCTGAGAGGGTAGAGCTTGCATTATGGATACTTTGAGCTTGAGTCCCCTGTGAGGGTAGAGCGTTTATTATGCATATGTGTGCTTGAGTCCCCCGAGAGGGTAGAGCTTGCATTATGGATACTTGTAGCTTGAGTCCCCTGTGAGGGTAGAGCGTTTATTATGCATATGTGTGCTTGAGTCCCCTGAGAGGGTAGAGCTTGGATTATGGATACTTTGAGCTTGAGTCACCTGTGAGGGTAGAGCGTTTATTATGCATATGTGTGCCTGAGTCCCCTGAGAGGGTAGAGCTTGCATTATGGATACTTTGAGCTTGAGTCCCCTGTGAGGGTAGAGCGTTTATTATGCATATGTGTGCTTGAGTCCCCTGAGAGGGTAGAGCTTGGATTATGGATACTTTGAGCTTGAGTCACCTGTGAGGGTAGAGCGTTTATTATGCATATGTGTGCCTGAGTCCCCTGAGAGGGTAGAGCTTGCATTATGGATACTTTCAGCTTGAGTCCCCTGTGAGGGTAGAGCGTTTATTATGCATATGTGTGCTTGAGTCCCCCGAGAGGGTAGAGCTTGCATTATGGATACTTTGAGCTTGAGTCCCCTGTGAGGGTAGAGCGTTTATTATGCATATGTGTGCTTGAGTCCCCCGAGAGGGTAGAGCTTGGATTATGGATACTTGTAGCTTGAGTTCCCTGTGAGGGTAGAGCGTTTACTATTGCATTTGTGTGCCTGAGTCCCCCGAGAGGGTAGAGCTTGGATTATGGATACTTCGAGCTTGAATCCCCAGTGAGATAGAGCGTTTATTACAGCCGGGAGTATGTTGACAGCTCCCATACAAACTGAGTGTACCTCTTTTTGTGGGCCCAGTGGGCCTAAGATGGCGGCCTTCGATATTATCTAGCCAAACTTTTGAAAATGGCGTATAGTTTAAATAAATCTAGTTTTTGCCTTGTTTCGGTTTAAAACGACAAAATAAGCAGTCTGAAATCATTTTCTTAAAAAACTTGTTTAGAGATACGCCATGTTCAAATATTAGTCCAGAACAGTTGAAGTGAGCGTGCCGCGAAAGCCGTCACGAAAAAAAACGGCTGGTTTATTATCATATTTTTGTTTGAGTCTCTTCAGAGGGTAAAGCGTGGATTATGGATACTTTGAGATTAAACCCTGTAGAAGGATAGAGGAAGAATTATGTATACATTGAGCTTGATGCTCCAGCAATAATTGAGCGTAATTTACGGGTAAATTTTGAGCTCATAATTCGAATTCAGGGAAGATGCTACAAAACTGGGATTTATCGATTGTTGGACAAATTGGTTAAGGATTTCAGATATTGAATCTTTTTGAGGTGATGTTTTAAAAAACGTTAGGCTCGTAACCTACACGACTTAAATTTGAGTATATGATTGGATTTCAAGGAAGATGTAAAACACAAATAATAAAGAAACAAACCTATTGTTGGACAAATTGGTTAAAGATTTCAGATATTTTTAATCTTTTTGGAGAAATGATTATAAAACGATATGCTCGTAACCTACACGACTTAAATTACAGCTCATGATTGGATTTCAGGGAAGATGCAAAAACAAAAATATCGTTTGTTTTTGATGTTGGTAAAGAATTTTAGACTTTCAATTTTTTTGAGGTGATGATTTGAGAAACGATAGGCTCGTTACCTACAAGACTTAAATTTGAGCTCATGATTGAAGTTCAGGGAAGATGCAAAAAAAATATCGTTTGTTTTTGGAAGTTGGTGAAGAATTTCAAACATTCAATCTTTTTGAGGTGATGATTTGAGAAACGATAGGCTCGTAACCTACACGACTTAAATTGGAGCTCATGATTGGATTTCAGGGAAGATGCAAAAATATCGTTTGTTTTTGAAAGTTGGTGAAGAATTTTAGACTTTCAATCTTTTGAGGTGATGATTTGAGAAACGATAGGCTCGTAACCTACACGACTTAAATTGGAGCTCATGATTGGATTTCAGGGAAGATGCAAAAAAAATATCGTTTGTTTTTGAAAGTTGGTGAAGAATTTTAGACTTTCAATCTTTTTGAGGTGATGATTTGAGAAACGATAGGCTCGTAACCTACAAGACTTAAATTTGAGCTCATGATTGAAGTTCAGGGAAGATGCAAAAAAAATATCGTTTGTTTTTGGAAGTTGGTGAAGAATTTCAGACATTCAATCTTTTGAGGTGATGATTTGAGAAACGATAGGCTCGTAACCTACACGACTTAAATTGGAGCTCATGATTGGATTTCAGGGAAGATGCAAAAAAATATCGTTTGTTTTTGAAAGTTGGTGAAGAATTTTAGACTTTCAATTTTTTTGAGGTGATGATTTGAGAAACGATAGGCTCGTTACCTACAAGACTTAAATTTGAGCTCATGATTGAAGTTCAGGGAAGATGCAAAAAAAATATCGTTTGTTTTTGGAAGTTGGTGAAGAATTTCAAACATTCAATCTTTTTGAGGTGATGATTTGAGAAACGATAGGCTCGTAACCTACACGACTTAAATTGGAGCTCATGATTGGATTTCAGGGAAGATGCAAAAAAATATCGTTTGTTTTTGAAAGTTGGTGAAGAATTTTAGACTTTCAATCTTTTGAGGTGATGATTTGAGAAACGATAGGCTCGTAACCTACACGACTTAAATTGGAGCTCATGATTGGATTTCAGGGAAGATGCAAAAATATCGTTTGTTTTTGAAAGTTGGTGAAGAATTTTAGACTTTCAATCTTTTGAGGTGATGATTTGAGAAACGATAGGCTCGTAACCTACACGACTTAAATTGGAGCTCATGATTGGATTTCAGGGAAGATGCAAAAAAATATCGTTTGTTTTTGAAAGTTGGTGAAGAATTTTAGACTTTCAATCTTTTTGAGGTGATGATTTGAGAAACGATAGGCTCGTAACCTACAAGACTTAAATTTGAGCTCATGATTGAAGTTCAGGGAAGATGCAAAAAAAATATCGTTTGTTTTTGGAAGTTGGTGAAGAATTTCAGACATTCAATCTTTTGAGGTGATGATTTGAGAAACGATAGGCTCGTAACCTACACGACTTAAATTGGAGCTCATGATTGGATTTCAGGGAAGATGCAAAAAAATATCGTTTGTTTTTGAAAGTTGGTGAAGAATTTTAGACTTTCAATCTTTTTGAGGTGATGATTTGAGAAACGATAGGCTCGTAACCTACACGACTTAAATTGGAGCTCATGATTGGATTTCAGGGAAGATGCAAAAAAATATCGTTTGTTTTTGAAAGTTGGTGAAGAATTTTAGACTTTCAATCTTTTTGAGGTGATGATTTGAGAAACGATAGGCTCGTAACCTACACGACTTAAATTTGAGCTCATGATTGAATTTCAGGGAAGATGCAAAAAAAAATATCGTTTGTTTTTTGAAGTTGGTGAAGAATTTTAGACTTTCAATCTTTTGAGGTGAAGATTTGAGAAACGATAGGCTCGCAACCTACACGACTTAAATTTGAGCTCATGATTGGATTTCAGGGAAGATGAAAAAACAAAAATATCGTTTGTTTTTGAAGTTGGTAAAGAATTTTAGACTTTCAATCTTTTGAGGTGATGATTTGAGAAACGATAGGCTCGTAACCTACACGACTTAAATTGGAGCTCATGATTGAATTTCAGGGAAGATGCAAAAAAAATA
Source organism: Culex quinquefasciatus (assembly GCF_015732765.1). NCBI lineage: Eukaryota > Metazoa > Arthropoda > Insecta > Diptera > Culicidae > Culex > Culex quinquefasciatus. The sequence continues at coordinate 29,478,752 of NC_051862.1, read as the reverse complement.
TCGTTTGTTTTTGAAGTTGGTGAAGAATTTTAGACTTTCAATCTTTTTGAGGTGACGATTTGAGAAACGATAGGCTCGTAACCTACACGACTTAAATTTGAGCTCATGATTGGATTTCAGGGAAGATGAAAAAACAAAAATATCGTTTGTTTTTGAAGTTGGTAAAGAATTTTAGACTTTCAATCTTTTGAGGTGACGATTTGAGAAACGATAGGCTCGTAACCTACAAGACTTAAATTTGAGCTCATGATTGGATTTCAGGGAAGATGCAAAAAAAAATATCGTTTGTTTTTGAAAGACTTAGACTTTCAATCTTTTTGAGGTGAAGATTTAGGAAACGATAGGCTCGTAGCCTACAAGACTTAAAATTTGAGCTTACGATTGGATTTCAAGGAAAATGTAAACAAAAAAAAAGGATAATAATAGTGATATCGATTAATGGACTAATTGGTAAAGTATTTTTGTTTCTCAAACCCATTTTCTGGGAAGATTGTAGGTTATAATTTCTTGTGTATTATTCAATTAATTTATAACACGAGCGCTTTGGAGTATTTCGTTTTTATTTTTATTTGCAGGAAACCATATGGACGTTAGGGTTTTGACTTGCATGAACCTCGATCAAGGATACCGGAGAAGGATCTGCCAATACTGAATCTTGGGATGAGCAGTGTTTCCAGAATACCAACGAACACCATGCTGAGCATTAGGTTGCAGTTGAATTTGTGATTATTATTAATTAATAAGATATGAATCCAAAATAAAATCAGCAGTGAAAAAAGACACAAAGACAAAAATAAGAGTAGGGAAGAACGAGGATGTAGTGAATGAGTGTGGTAGAGAAGAGTGAGAGAGAGAGAGAGAGAGTTAGCGAAATAAGAGAGATCAGGTCAGCCGAGAGAGAAGTTGAAGATGTATGTGTGAGCAAACAAGAAATAAATCAGTCGTGTGTTTTGCTTTGGCCAGAAAAGACGCGTTTGTGTTTCTTATCCGAAACGGAAGATTTTCCGAAAATTTGGAGTGAATACCGCTCAAGTCACGACAAATTGGACGATATTTTAGTTAATTTTGCAAACACCCCGAACATTTTTTGTTCGGCCATATCTCGAGAACTTTATTAAAATGTCTGTTAAGTACTTTTCGATTGCAAATTCAGATTAACATTATAAAAATTAAACTTGCATATTTTATCTGTCATTATTGTATGGAGACTTGCATTGATGAAACAATGACGCAAATTGTCTTCTTTGGTCCCAACTAAGCTTGAGCAAAAAAAAAAATCAAATTAAATCTCTATCCAGAATTAGGGGAGAATTTATTTAAAATAACATTTTTTTCGTGAAAAACATTTAACGTGAAGACTTCCATCATTGTCATGATTTTTGATATAAATTTTGCATAGCTTCCAATATTTTGACAAAATTCCTTCAACAAGTTGTTTAGAATCGTGCCCTACACATGCTGATTCCTTTTGGTAAGGATTATCCCATTCCTTGTAAAGTTATGGAAATCGTCATTGATCAATGATTGCCATCTAGGACGTCAATGACTGCCACAAAATTATATAAATTTTGAAGCACAGTTGATTTAGATCAAAAATTCCTTCAGTGGCTTCAAGAAGGCAACAACCGGCACATGCTGATTCCTTTTGGTGCTGAAATTCGTTAAATTGAATTTAATACAGAATATTTTATAGTGATGATCAATTTTCTTCGAAAATGATCAGAGTTCTTTCAAAGTTAAAACAAAACAATGACTTATTCTTCTATTTTTTTTTACTATCAGTATTATGCATTTGAAGCTTATGGGACCCTCCATCTAAACCATTCCCCGAAACATTCCCCCAAACTTGGCCATCTGCTGCTCAAGCTGGCCGAGCTGTCTCTGGAAGAGCCTTGCTTGCGCCTTCAGTCCACACCGGCAGTCCGTCCGGGGCTTCAGGATGGTCCGACTTGGGGAGCCCATTTCGTGCACAATTTCACGCAGCCGACCCTGCTGGCCGAGACAGGACTGCTGGAGTTGGACGATCGTTTCGCTGGTTGGATGGTGGCCCGATGGTGTTCCTCCGAGTGAGGGGACCTGTTGCTGGAGCTGCAGAACTTGGGATTTGATTTGCTTCAGGGATTTTGAGGAGTTTAAGTGGCATTGGTCGGTGTTTGAGGATGGAATGTTTGAGGAAGCTTCAATTTGATTTATCAGATTTTTCAGTGGTTCTGCTTTTTCGAGGCAGGTCTCCTGGTTATTGGGAGAAAACGTGCAAGGATTTTCTATCTCAGCCCTGAGAGTTTCCCACCATTCGCAGTTCAATGGATTTTCATAAATGTACAATGATTCCAACTTTGGAAGCGAACTTGCCAGTTTGTGCACAATCGATAACTTGTTGTTGTTCAAATACATCAACTTAACATTCGGGGTTTTCCAATTTTCAAGATTCAGCAAGGTTAGATTGTTTCGTTGCAGATAAACTCTGTCCAAATTTGGTAAAACTGGAGGGTCGAAGGGCGAGCTGCAAATTTGAATTATTCTATTATCCGACAAATTGATTTCCTCCAGATTAGATAATCCAATGAATTCACCCATATCGATGCACTCAATCAAATTGGAAGCCAAAATGAGCTTCCTCAACTTCTTCAACACATACAGATTCCTCGGAAGCGTCCTGAGATTGTTCTTCTCCACCGTAAACTTTTCCATTTTATAACTTCCAGTTGGATCAATGATGACCGCGGTTGTGTTGCAGCTTTCAACTTTCAACACTTTCAACTGTCCGCTGAGGTGAACCGTGGGCAGCACTACTAGTTCAGTGTGCAAAACTTCCACGCCAGAACAATTCTCGAGCATCTGCGCCACGGTAGCATTTAAAGAGCAATTTTTCAGCTCTAATGTTGCCGAGTTAGGACAGCTAGTGCATGCTTTTGCTGCTTCGCAGCTCCAAATTAGCTTGAGAAACAAACTGTAAAAAAATCGCATTGACTTATTTTAAATCAATTTGCTGTTCACTTTAAAATACTCACCAAATCAGAATTGTCAGTCGCATGGTGCAGCACTCAGACCTTCCCTCTCGATGTACGTCCTTTTCAGTTGGAGAATTGATTTGCACTGAGCTGTGATGGCAATGGTATTTTTATTCTTTGGTGAAGCGATTCAAATGAACTAGCTTCATGATATGATTCATGCGGCCTTTCATCGTTACCATGTATAAGATTTAATTTTTTTCAACAAATTCGTTCTCGAAAGGTTCCCAAAAGTATACCAATTTATATAAATACGAGTAGGAAGAATATGACCATAAAAAAATCACAGAAAATGCCCATTTTCTAGTGTTTTTGTTATTTGCTCAAAGGGATATATCAATATGACTTCATTTCAAATAAACTGTTTGTTCCAGGCAAATGCATGAACAGCGGGAATTCCAAAATATATTTCAAGAAGTATTGGAGCAACTCTCTACGAAATCGGCTGATTTCGACCATTTTTATTTTTTGTATTTTTTGATTTGGCTCAAACTTTGTGGGGGCCTTCCCCATGACCAAAGTAGCTATTTTGTGTCATTGGTTCACCCATACAAGTCTCCATACAATTTTGGCTGCTGTCCATACAAAAATGGTATGTAAATATTCAAACAGTTGTATTTTTTGAGTGAATTTTCTGATCAATTTGGTGTCTTCGGCAAAGTTGTAGGTATTGCTGAGGAAATTTATTTTTTGCAGATTTTTTAATCAATTTTTTTTTCACAAAAACTCAATTTCCCAAAATACGTTTTTTTTTGTTTTTTTTTTTTCGATGTTGAACGCGCGTGGTAGTGTCTAAATTGTGTCAAAAAGATTGTTTGTAGCCTGCTTGAGTGGGGCACAGTGAATGTTTTCGGTTTTTTGGTGTTTTCTGTATAATTTGAGGCTTGCAAAGATTTTCATTTTGTGGTTTATTTTTGCTTTGTTTCTGTGGCACGTTGCTGATTTCATCGATCTTGCGCCCATCAGACGCTGTCAGACGTTATGCCTTTCCTGCAGGGCAAGCTGTTCACAGCGTTGACAGAAGTGACAATTGTTTTGTTCGAGTGCTTTGTTTTGAAGCCAATCATTTCATTTGGGCCCAGTTGCAAAACTTTATCTCCACAGTTTTTTTTTTATAAATATTTTATTTTTCTAATTAATAATCCAATGCGTGCTCCGCGGTTCGGAAAATCCGAATTTAATGTAGTTTTTTTGTTTTGATGAATATGTGTACAACGTGAGTGCTGATTCGGCAACCCAAACTCGCTGCGTTTCTGGTTACCGATGACACTTTAACGCTGGAAAGTGTTATCCGAAGACTCTACGGTGACCGGCGAGTATGGTGATGGAGCGGTGTGTCAAAGCTGCAAGCAACCTAAGGCCGCTTTGTTGGAGACAAGGATGGAATGATTCCGGTGAGATTGTTCCTTTTAAATCTTAATATACTATTTTATTTGCCTACAGGTCAGTAAGATTTGGTTCTGTGCATTCAGCCGGTTCGCGTCGGGGCGTCGCGTTTGATTTTCATCGCCGTTGATTTGTTTATTTCCCCCCGTTGTGTGTATGTGCATTAGGGTGGGTACGGATTTTGAAAAGTTCTCAGATCAAGTTCTGGTGTGGTTCCCCTTGTAGGGCATACCCAAAGGGACTCTCACGCCAAATTTCAGCTAATTTGGTTGAAAACTGGCTTGTCTCAAGCGGGTTCAAGTTTACATGGAAATTACTATGGGAAATTTTGAATTTTCGTTCATTCGCTCCTACAGGCCTGGGGAAAACATGTAGAAACTTCTAGGGTGACCAGAAATGAGCGGAATCGTCTGGAGAACAACTTTTCCTAAGAGACCAGGTCGATTCGTTCAACCCCCATCGAGCTCAACGGCAATACATCCGGGGTTTTCGGAACCAACTATTTTCCCCAGAAAAGCATCAAATTTTCCTTAGCATGCTATGAATGCTGTATGAACACCGCGACGCCTCATGTCAAACAGCTACCACGTGGACTAGCATCGCCTAAAAAAATTACTTTTTATTACTTTTTGAACCATATAGTTATCATTCATGGTGATCAGGATACTATTCAGCTGTATTCTGAACCTCCAAATCAGAAAAAAAACTGTTGTGGTGCAAATTTTACAATCACGTGGTAGCTGTTTGGCATGTGGCGTCGCGGTTTTCATCAAGCATTCATAGCATGCTAAGGAAAATTTGATGCTTTTCTGGGGAAAACCGTTGGTTCCGAAAACCCCGGATGTATTGCCGTTGAGCTCGATGGGGGTTGAACGAATCGACCTGGTCTCTTAGGAAAAGTTGTTCTCCAGACAATTCCGCTCATTTCTGGTCATCCTAGAAGTTTCTACATGTTTTCCCCAGGCCTGTAGGAGCGAATGAACGAAAATTCAAAATTTCCCATAGTAATTTCCATGTAAACTTGAACCCGCTTGAGACAAGTCAGTTTTCAACCAAATGAGCTGAAATTTGGCGTGAGAGTCCCTTTGGGTATGCCCTACAAGGGGAACCACACCAGAACTTGATCTGAGAACTTTTAAAAATCCGTACCCACCCTAATGTGCATTTTCTGGAGTGTACCTACTTTACGGGTGGTTTGTCTGAGTTGACAGTTGCTTCTGTGTACTCTACCGATTCACGTCGCGCTTGATTATGTTGCTCGGGCGGTTTTTGCAAGAAAACTGAAACGGCTAGTTAAATTCGGACGAGCTCGTTTTATGACGGTTTCTGTTAATTTTGAGAATTCTGCTAATGAAATTTGCTTATTTCCAAACCTTATCGTTGTCGCGTTATTGATTCAAGACCGGACATTTTCGTTATTTTAATTTTTGTTTTCAATCAGCTCCTCACGATGTCATGAGTTGCGTTGGTGATCTTGAACGGTGCGCGTTGCGGTCGTTACGAAGGATTTGCGTTGCCGTTTCCGTCTTTGTTGTCCCACGATTGCGTGTTTTTCTATCCGGGCGGTTTCGCGTTTTCGCATATTATTTTGGTTTTATCTTTCCACAGCCGGCTGTCTAAGATTGAATCATTTATCCTAAACTCAACACCAAATAACCGGGAAAAGTCTCATCCGCAACATCCGATGTTTTGCCTTGAGAATGCATAATACATAATACTACTAAACCAAATTTATTGATTATTGGGTCGCATCATCATCCTCTATGATGAATCCTGGCCATTACCCTTACCCACTAACAAAATCCCAAGTAGAAGTAGTTTTTCCGGCACACGTGGGGGTGTGGATATCGTATAGAACCCACCCTTGGTAGCAACCTGTGTTAACTAACATTCCCGTCCCAATCCCCCCGAGATCTACAAACTGACATGGCGGGCGCCGTTGGTGGCCAACGACTGTTACCTATAAGCTCCAGATCTAGTTTTGATGATCTTGATGTTTTATCTTTTCAGCGCATTCATACATGCTGTTGATAAGGGAAACACCATTAGACCGTTGAAGCTAGAGCGTCCAATTTCCCGGGGTTACAAAATTCCCGGGAAACGGGAAATTTTCAACATATTTCCCGGGAAATCCCGGGAATTCCCGGGAAATTTGAAATTTAATGAAAATTATTCTTATCTTGTTTCTGATTAATTTTTTGCAACGAAATTGTACAGAACAGCAATTTTAATGGTCAAAATGAGTGTGAGGATGAATTAATGGCTTGACTGCTTGTAAAAAATCATACAACTTTGAGAAAAAATATAATCTTTCATATTTTGAAATCTTTCAAATCGTCCCAAGTGAAAGAAAATATTATTAGTATTTTTGATGAGAAGGATTTTATTAAATCAAAGTTTTTGGACAGTGAAAATCTATGCTCCACAACCATAAAACTGCTTTTAAATTTGTCTTAGTGACCATGCAGTTAAAATAAAACAAAAAGTTCAACTTGTGAATAAATAAATAATAATTGAATTCACCTTAAAAATCTAATTTCTAGCGCTTTTTAACTTAAAACACTATTTTTTTAACTTGAAAATTTGATACGAAGTTGTTTTTTAATGGTTTTTCATTGCTTTATGATATGACTTTTTTAGTCATATGGTATTCAGCCTAATAAATCAATAAGATTAAAATAATTTTGAGCATTTAAAAGTGGTTGAAATTCAACAATATTTTTTCATATATGACCCTCTTACGCCCTTGGTAGCTCACGTGCTTCATAAATTTATTAGTTCAATCTGTAATTTCTCGAATACTTAGAAATATTTTTTTCTTTCACAAACCTTTTTTAAAAATTTAATTATATCAGTTCAATTTCCATCCAACATGTTCAAGGTAAAAAAAAATCAAACAAATCTCAATGTTGATCTTGGCCGGAAGATGTAAATATCTTATTTTCAAATGATATTACAAAAAAACATTGAAAAAGGTTGTCAAAAATAAAATAGTTTATATTCATTCCATAACAGCGTAAGTTTTGTTGTTCAACATATAAGCAAACAATATTCTTAGTGGTTAATGCTTCAGAAATACAGTATGTAAAAAAAGTATTTACACCCCTTGGGCACTATGTACATATTGTGATGAAACATCTAAACAATTTAATGTTGACAGAAACCTAGTACTACGTTTTGTTCAGAAACTCATGCCAGACATTTTGCTACAAAAAGCTCATGAAGAGATGATTTCTATAAAAAGTTATATAACAAATACTATTACGAAAATAACAAAGGTGCAAAAAAAGTTTGTACACCTTTCGAAAAATTTACATAAATAATGTTATTTGTTGACAAATCACCATAAATCCAGTCTCCCAACTCCAAATAGGCATCCTTGACTGATTAAAATAATTTGGATTGAATATAAAGTTTACTAACTACTTAGTATAAAAGTTTATATAACTCTGGAAATTCTATATAAAACTTATCTTAACTTAATTTTGAAATCTTCTAATTCAACTAAATGTCAATATATTACCATAGAATTGCTAAATAAACATTTTGGAGTAAGTATAACACCGTTTTGGGGGTATTTGTATCGATAGAATAGATTTTTCGTTGGAATTTCGTACCAACCCGGAATTACGTCGTCGGAAAATCCGCCGGCATCTGAACCGGTCCACAATTCACAAGTCAACCTATGTGGCATCAGAAAGGGCATAAAATTTCCGATCTTTTGATACCCATACATCCAGGTTTTCTATAAAACCCACGTTTTTAAATACCTAAGCAAAAACGTTGTTATGGTTTCGTTTGAGCAACCTGTCAAAAATGTATGGAATTTCGTAATTTTTGTTCTCGTGGATCAAACTTACTTTTGCCCAGGTATTTAAAAACGTAGGTTTTAAAGAAAACCTAGATGTTTGGGTATCAAAAGATCGGAAATTTTATGCCCTTTCCGATTCCACATAGGTTGACTTGTGAATTGTGGACCGGTTCGATGCCGGCGGATTTTCCGACGACGTAATTCCGGGTTGTTACGAAATTCCAACGAAAAATCTATTCTAGCGATACAAAGACCCCAAAACGGTGTTATACCCACTCCCAAATGTTTATTTTGCAATTCTATGGTAATATATTGACATTTAGTTGAATTAGAAGATTTCAAAATTAAGTTAAGATAAGTTTTCTATAGAATTTCCAGAGTTATATAAACTTTTATACTAAGTAGTTAGTAAACTTTATATTCCATCCAAATTATTTTTTTAATCAGTCAAGGATGCCTATTTGGAGTTGGGAGACTGGATTTATGGTGATTTGTCAACAAATAACATTATTTATGTAAATTTTTCGAAAGGTGTACAAACTTTTTTGCACCTTTTTATTTTCGTAATAGTATTTGTTATATAACTTTTTATAGAAATCATCTTTTCATGAGCTTTTTGAAGCAAAATGTTTGGCACGAGTTTCTGAACAAAACGTAGTACTAGGTTCCTGTCAAACTTTAAATTTTTTACATGTTTCATCACAAAATGTGCATAGTGCCCAAGGGGTGTAAATACTTTTTTTACATACATACATATCTGAATTAAACCTTGGCATGAGATTTACAGACAAGCTGATTAGTTAATATGAACAGTAAATGGAAATAAAAAAAAATCAAATCTCCAATTATTATTTTTGGTGTAATTTCAAAACATTGGTGCCGAAAAGGTAGGAAAATGTATACTTCTGCTTGTATTTCGGGAATTCCCGGGAAATTTACAAATTTCCCGGGAAACGGGAAATATTTTTTTCCGGGAAATCCCGGGAATTCCCGGGAATTTTTTTCCCGGGACGGGAAATTGGACGCTCTAGTTGAAGCGTATGATCGTTGTATTGATAGGATTTTACGGTCCTGTTCAGCAACGGAGAAGGACAACCATGGGTGGTCTCTCATGCTCATGCTCATGCTCAAAAACTCAATTTCCCAAAATACGTATTTTTCAATTTCAGAGATTTTTTGTTATGTTTTAGGGGACAAAAATCCGCAACTGTTGAGCTATAGAGAAACATGGTCAAAAAATCTGCCGCCGAGTCATGAATTTTTTGAAAAAATAGTCAAAATTTGACAATATCTCAGCAACTAATTGTCCGATTTTCCATGTTAAAGCATGAATCATTCGTGAAATTTTCCGATCCTTTCGAAAAAAATATTTTGAAATTTTTTAAATCAAGTGCATTTTAAATGAGTGTAATATTCAATGTTTGGCCCTTTTAAAATGATAGTCTTGATTTAAAAAAAATCAAAATATTTTTTTCAAAGAGATCGAAAAATTTCACGAATGTTTCATGTTTCAACATTGAAAATCGGACCATCAGTTGCTGAGATAACGACATTAGAAAATGGTGGGCTAATTTGGTGAGACTTCGAAAACTTCAATTTTCCTGTTTCTATTTCTTTAACCCTATGCTGCCCAAATTTTTTTTTGAAAATTTTTATTTTTCCCGTGTTCAGGAGGTCATTTTGAGCTACTTTTGTTCTACGAAAAACTTTACTTCTCTTGTTTTAGGTTTTTTGTTTCATTTTTAGTATTTTAATTTGCATTTATCTTGATTAGTTTATGTTTGTTTTTGGTAGTATTTGGCCTATTCTACAACCCCCTATCATTACATTTTGCCTATCTAATTTTTTCATGTTTTTACAGTCACTTTTTCAATTTTTTGCTTGTTTTTCACATTTTCTGCTATAAAATGGCACCATTACCATTTAAATTGTTTAAAAATGCGTAGAGGCATAGTCTGAGACACTAGAAAAAATACTGCATACTTCTTTTTACTTGAAATATAGGACATGTTAGTTAAAAACACAGCCAAAGTTGACCCCTAAAAAAAAATACATTTTTTAAAACATTGGCAAAGTCACATAAAACAAGTAAATCATGCAACCCATATATTTTCTAAAATTTTAAGAGTTCTTCTTTCCAATGCATTTTAAAGATCCAAAATTGATTGAAAATGGATTTTTGACGATTTTTTAAATCGAAGCCCGTCTAAAGACGGGGTTGGGTTGTAGAGGGTTAAGCCGCTCTTAGACAATTTTATAGTAAATTTTCTGAACTTTTCAAAAACAATATTTTTAAAAATGGTCATTCATGGTCACTATTTTTTAAATAAAAAAACTGCAAATATTTCGATAAAATCAAACTATATCTTGAAAACAGAGCCTTTTATCAAAAAACCTGTAAAGTACTTTTCGATTGTAAATTCAATTTTACATAAAATATCGTCATTTGTTTTTTGCATAACATTTCGATTTTTTTTCTAAAAATGACTATTTTTTCAAAAAATCAAAAAAAAAAATCAATTTCACTCAAAAGTTACAGCTGTTTGAATATTTACGTACCACTTTTGTATGGACAGCAGCCAAAATTGTATGGAGACTTGTATGGGTGAACCAATTACGCAAAATAGCTTATTTGGTCATAGGGAAGGCCCCCACAACGTTTAAGTCAAATAAAAAAATACAAATAAAATCCATTTCCGGGTTTGGTAGAGAGTTGCACATTGACGCATTTATGGGAGGCAGTCATGCATTGAAACAGCGCACTTCTTGATAAAATATACACGTTATCTAAGCAACTGGAAATGATGAATAAATGTTTCATAGCTTTTGTATAAATGTGAGGTATTTAAAAATATTATGTTCACAGCTTTTCGAAAACGATTTTTGCATGGGTACTTTTCCTTCGTGACTGTTTTATTAAATTCCAAAAACTAAAGATTTTGGAAAAAAAATTACCGGAATATGTTTAAACTTTCAAACTTTTCAAAAATCCAGTACCATCCTAAACTCTAGCGCAAAAAACCTCTTATTGAATCCCCTAAAACATATCGTCTGTTGTGAGCTATTTTGTGACAACAGCCATTTTGGTCGAAAATGAGTTTATGATGACGTTTTGTTAAAATCATAAAATCCTAAAAGATGCTTTAAACCGATTATGAAAATTCACATCCTTTTCCCGGAAATCGCAATACACACTTGTGACATAGATCAATTTGTCATTATAGGGGAAATATACCCTTTGTAATCAAACCTATCTTCGTCATATGGAGAGTTTGATGCTCGTTCTAAGCTCCAAAAATACTTTTCAGTCTATAAACTTACCAGCAACAGCACCGCCTCGAGAAATCACGCAAATTTATGCCATTTACTGGCAAAAAAAAAAAATCAAATTTAATGCACTTTTGATCATAATGTCTAATTTGCGAGATCATTTCTCATCTTTTTGATGGTACACACATCCACACGCAAGATGAAAGGTTAACTGCTTAACGAAAGTCGCCATCAATATCTTTTCACTTGCGCTAACGTTTTCAAAGCGCTTAAGATATGATATTGCTTCCAACTACCGGCAACAAGTTTTTTGAAACATTACTTAGTCACTCACTTGAAAAATAATCCCAAAACATGTAAATAATTAGCAAGCGCCATAACAAAAACAAACGCGCCAAGTATTTTGACGTTTGACGATCCATTCCAATCGAAGACTGAAGAAAACCGAGCGAGAAGCTACGGCAAATAAAGAACAAAGGGTGGCCACCAACACCACCAACATGCTGGTGCAGCGCCTGTTAGAGTGAGCAAGTGCTGCCAGGAAACTTTCGCTATAAATGCTACTTTTCGTGAGTGTTCGCTAAAAATTTATCAATTTTGGCAGCACGAAGCAGATCCAAAAGAGCGCTGGAAGAAAAAAAAACTAAGCTGAAAATAGAAAAATGAGCGTGGCCCAATGCACTCGACTGATCACAATGCATTTTTGAAATATTTTTTTTAAATGCTTGTAAAAGGAATAGCATAACTTTTAATAAAAGTGAAAATAAACAGAAATGTTCACAAAAAGTTGCTCTACTCGTTGGTGTACTTGGTTTTAGTGAATTTCAAGGAACAATCCAGATTATCCATCATCATTCAAACACGACCACTTATTAGGCTTAAAATGGGCATATTTCCCCTAATTGCAGTTAAAAAAATAATGATTTCGGACAGTCTCAGGTGAATAAAACCAAATTGTCGTAATTTTTTAAGATTGAATATATTCTTTTTCTCTTTCTTTCTTTCTTCACTATTTTATTCCGATAACGATTGTTCCTTTGATCTGTGACTAAATGTCTCGTGAGAAGTAGTAACAAAAAAGCAATAATACATAATAATAATAATATAATAATAATAGTCATCATCATAATCACTCACATTCATTAATGTACAAGTTTTTTCCAACTATTGAGCCCTTGCAGCAAATCGTTTGCTTGCTGTGTGATTTGGATTGTTCTTCTTTGTGTGTTGGTGTTTTTTTGTTTAATTCTCTATTTATCAGGTGTAAATGTGTGTGTGATTGTGAATGAAACAAAACAAAACAAAATCCCTTCTCTTTATCATACACGCTGCCCTACTACTACTAAGTATACTAGTTAAATCACGGTGCTAATGAGAATGTTTATCAAAAGTTCTACTTGCGTTTGTTTTGCAGTTGCTATTTTCATGTTGCTTTTTCAAAGTTTTTTATGTAAATATAAACTGTTGTGTTTCTGTGTGTTTTGTTTAATTGATCATTCCATTGCACAGTGGTCCAGATCGCAAAATTAAGTGGAAAATGGATTTTCCGAAAAATGGTGACGTTTTGGAGCTTTGGTGTCTTCAGAAGAGTTGTTGCAAATGGAAAGGGGCAACTTTTGGTTTGGTTCAAAATTAGGGTGGTTCACGATTAGGGTGATTTTGAAAATCTAACTTTTCAGGAATATTTTTGGGAATTTTTTTGTCTTCTAGAAAGTTGATGGGCTTGCCAATCCAAGCAACTTTGTCGAAGACACCAAAATTTTATCTCGTAATCTACGCCTTCTATGACCAAATTTATAAAAGCATCTGAGCAAACCTTCAAAAATCAGTTTTTTGAACGTGGCAATTCAGGGTTAACTTTTAGAGAAAAGTGATATTCGGAGCACTTTTAGAGCTCTACAAAACAAACATTTTCATTTTTTGACATGTCAATTTGGACTTAAGGGTCAAAAGTTACAGCCATTTTAAGGTAAAAAAGATGCAAATTTAAAACTTAAATATCTCAAAATGGCGCAAGCCAAATTTTAAGCACTAGGTTGCATTTGAAAGAAAAGATCTAGCACTACAAACGATGAAAAAATCTCAGGGGTGTTTTTCTTTAAACTTGAGATATCTTCATTTGAAAAAGTCTAATTTTCAAGGGAAAACCTTATGGGACCACCCTAACGAAATTCGAAAATTGTCCAAATATATGTTTTTCCATGTAATTTTGCCCGCTGAATCTGAATCTGCCCTCAGAATTGAGCCAAAATGTCAACAAATCGATTTTTGGTCATATTTTGGGTTTCCATGTAAAATTATCATTTAAACCCAAAATATGACCAAAAATCGATTTGTTGACATTTTGGCTCAATTCTGAGGGCAGATTCAGATTCAGCGGGCAAAATTACATGGAAAAACATATATTTGGACAATTTTCGAATTTCGTTAGGTGGTCCCATAAGGTTTTCCTTGAAAATTAAACTTTTCAAATGAAGATATCTCAAGTTTAAAGAAAAACACCCTGAGATTTTTCAGCGTTTGTAGTGCTAGATCTCTTCTTTCAAATGCAACCTAGTGCTTAAATTTGGCTTGCGCCATTTTGAGATATTTAAGTTTTAAATTTGCATCTTTACCTTAAAATGGCTGTAACTTTTGACCCTTAAGTCCAAATTGACATGTCAAAAATGAAAATGTTTGTTTTGTAGAGCTCTAAAAGTGCTCCGAATATCACTTTTCTCTAAAAGTTAACCCTGAATTGCCACGTTCAAAAACTGATTTTGAAGGTTTGCTCAGATGCTTTTATAAATTTGGTCATAGAAGGCGTAGATTACGAGATAAAATTTTGGTGTCTTCGACAAAGTTGCTTGGATTGGCAAGCCCATCAACTTTCTAGAAGACAAAAAATTCAAAAAATTCCTGAAAGTTAGATTTTCAAAATCACCCTAATCGTGAACCACCCTAATTTTGAACCAAACCAAAAGTTGCCCCTTTCCATTTGCAACAACTCTTCTGAAGACACCAAAGCTCCAAAACGTCACCATTTTTCGGAAAATCCATTTTCCACTTAATTTTGCGATCTGGACCACTGTGCATTGCTTACATCTCACCACTGAGCCGTCAAAGTAGCGCCTATACAAATATATACAAACCCCTAGCCTGCTATGTTTTTAAATCATTCTTTCTTTTTTTTGACGTTTCTGCTTTGAAGCGCGTTCACAGTAGTGTCCATCTTTAATAAGCTCATTCCGATATTGTTTCGTTTCTTGCACTTTAAGTACTTTTGATTTCTTTACTTCGCCTTGTTTATTTTATTTATTTTTTTAGAAAAATACTTTCCAGGCATAATTCTTTGCGTTTCCTTTAAATCTTCAGTTTTTTTGTTATTGTAAAAAAGTGTCGTTTTATTGAAGTTTAAAAAAGAGTAGCTATCTTACATTTCATGTTTCTTTTTTGCAAGGTTTGGATGCTGTTCACTTGAAAAATAATGCTATTACTTGAGTAATTTTACCCTCTGCTAGTTTCGCGGACGTATTTTATTGTAAAAAAAAATAAATCGTAAAAAATTAAAAAAAATCAGCTTGAAAAAATTTAGAAAAAAAAATATTTAAACATTGGTTTTCTTAATCGATTCCACGTCAAACAAGCAAGATGAAATCATGGTCGTTCAAAATTGGGTTTCGAGCCAGGGTTACCAGGTCAAAATTTAAAAAGATCTGGCAAAGTATTGATTAAAAATCTGAAAAAATCTGGCAGACAAAAATCTAACAAATCTGAATGTTGAAGGGGATGGAGAAAATAAATTAATTGAAAATTTTGTTGAATCCAGATAGTTTGACTGATTTTATGGCCTCAAAAATGTTGAATTTGCTTTTTCTTTAATAAATACATACTCTATTTTTTGATTTTCAGCTAAATTTGTTCATTTTAATCAAAAAGTGGTTTAAAATTGGGCATAAAGTGAAAAATCTGGCAAAATGTGTCATTATCTGGCACAGGGAAGGGTAAATCTTTATTTTGGCAGACACTATACAATTCTGGCATTCCCAGATTTATCTGGCAACCTGGCAACCCTGTTTCGAGCTTCCATACAAAAAGTTTTTTTTTTCTGAAAAAATAATTTTAAATCCTTCTTTGAAACAGGCAGGCAAAATTTGAGAAAACGGTAAAAATTGCAATTTTTGGAACACCCTATTTCACCTAGACCAATTTAAATTGGCCTAACATTGACAATAAAATATGGTGTAATTTTTTGGTCAAGAAATTCCTGAACAATTTTTAATTATCCTGCTGGTTTGACATGGAATTGTTGTTTTAAGAAAAGATTTCAAACAATTAAAATGAATAAAATAAGATTTAAAATAGTCCATGATTTTTTTTTCCATTTTTTTACTCTTAAAACTTTTTATCAGCTATTTTTTATAAAGATGAAGGATCAAAAGTATAAGTTCTCAAAATACTACAAAACATTGTATTTTTCCAAATACTTAACATATAAAATTTTCGAAAATTTAACAAATTACTGTCATTTTCAAAAAACACTCCGATTTTTATCTTCTTAATGACATGTAAAATAAATGGTTTATTAGAAAATTTATACATATTTTAAAATTTTAAATAAAATACGTGGCATTAAAAATCTTTCTTCAAAACATAAAAATTGCTTAAAATTAAAACAAATAATATATAATTTAACAGTGGTCAAATTTTCATATTTCCGATATGCAAATTAAATGTCCTAAAAAATTTTATGGCTTGGATTAGATTTTTTAAGCTTCAGTTAAATTTTGGTTAGGAACGCTAAAATTTTCACAAAATACCGTATTTCTTTGAGAATCTCAAAATTTATATTTTTTAGATTACGGATGTCAAACAACGCAAAATTATGAATAGATTTTAAAAACTTTTGAGTTTATTGATCTAATATTCTGAAAGACTTTTAACAAACTCCGTTTTTTTTTGCTGAAAAAGAAAAGAAATAAACAAATAATCTCAAAAGTTGTTAAAATCCATTAATAATTTCGCATTGTTTGACATCCATATGGTAAAAATATAAATTTTGAGATTCTCGAAGAAATACGGTATTTTGTGAAAATTTGAGCATCCCCAACAAAAACTGAACTAAAACTAAAAACTCTAATCCAGTAAGAAATCATACAAATTTTTGGGGCATTTAATTCGCATATCGGCAATTATGAACATTTCGCTAAAATTTAAGCAACCATTATGTTGTAAAAAATCCGATTCTAAATTTGACATTTTTAAACACCGATATTGAAATTTTCAAAATGTAGTAATCTCCATACAAGCTTATTATTTTAAACTTCATTGAGTAAATAAAAAACTGAGTTCTTTTGAAAAATTACAGATTTTCTTAAATTTTTGAAATTTTCATAAATTAAGTCATTATAATGTAAAAAGCAGATTAAAAGTATCTGAATTTCAATCAAATTCATGAATCTGGTCATTAGAAAAAGTAATAAAATTACACAAAACCAATAAATTACACAGAAAAAAAGTTGAAGTTTGGAATGTTGAAAATTTGGTAGGTTGAATATTATCTCTTTTTTTTTAGTAATATTACATAAAAAATGTGTAAAAATGTGAACCTGATGAATATTCATCAAAAACTGATGAAAATTCATCATTTCCTGGGGTAAAATTTATCATTTTTTTTGCCACAAAATCTGTCACCATTTCCTGATGAATATTACCATATTTTTTTTTCTGTGTATTCAAATTGTAATTTTTCATAAAAATGTGAAAACATTTCTGGAGTTTTTTTTAAAAGTCCAATAAAACAAATTTCCAGTTTTTGCTTTTTGGGTGTTTTTGAAACCGCCTTGAGTTAGGGGTATTAAAAAACACCCAAAATGTAAAAACTAAAAATTTGGTTTATTGGACCTTTTCAAAAAAAATCCAGATATCTTCTTGTTCCGAAAACCATCAACTCAATTTTATTTGAAATTGGGAATACATAACTTTTGTATTCACTTGTCAATTGATTCCGGGAACGCAAGGTATGTAGATTAGATAAAGGTAAGGGGGGAATTCCCAGCTGTCAAAATTGTTATCACGAAACCCGGATTTTATATGGAGATTTTCAGATAAGTGAAAATTTGACCATTTTCCGGGCAAATTCCATCGGATTTTTTTTCTGTGGGGTTGTTAAGCATACAAAACTGAACCGAAAAACGCGTTTAGTTGAATTTATTTTTTGTGAAAAAATATTTGTGTTTTAAAAGCGTGTTTCGGTTCAGTTTGGCATGCTTACCAGCCCCTCAGAAAAAAATCCGGTCAAATTTGCCCGGAAAACGGTAAAATTTTCACTTTTCTGAAAATCTCCATATAAAATCCGGGTTTCGTGCTAATTAACTATTTTGACAGCTTGAAAACCCGCCTTACCTTGCTAATCTACATACACTGTCGGAAACGTAGGCCATGGAAAACGAATCAAAACACGCTCAAATCTGCTTGCGGAGAAATTGGGTAAATAAAGCCATTTATATATTTTAAGTACTTAAGCGTTGAATACTGAATACATGATGAATCTTGAGGGTGCCTCTTGCTCTCGAGTTTCTACTTAATTTTGAAAATATACAAATAATACTAAGGGGAAATCATATACATGCACACATATCTAGTTTTGGTTTTCGCGCCAGGCCTTACCGTCAAAACCGGTTACGGAAAAAAACCTAGGTTAAGTTTCGCATCAATTTTCACACACAATTGCGCGCCATGGTCGAAAAAAGGCGACAAAACCAAAAAAATAAACGAAAGAAAACTCTAACCTACAAATCACAACTTACAGTGTGGTGCCGCTTAATCCTAGTTTGACAGCTGCTGGGCCGCCGCCATCTTGGATTACTTACATCAGCACGCAGCACCGCCGCGACCGCGTGCTGTCACTGACGACGTCGCTCGTGTTTCCGCTAAACTTGTTGAGCGTCCCGCTCGGGGTGTGGACAGCGGTTCCGCCATCCGCCGCCAGCACGCCATTTCCGGTGGCGCTGCTCAGCGTCGAAATGGCCGACTTTTCGCCGTTACCGTGAGCCAAGTAGTGGTCGCTGGTCCCCGTTGACACCAGCGACAGTTCGAGCGGCTGGCCGTTGCCGTTGGTCGTCAGACCTTGGGCGCTCAGCAGCGAACCGTTCTCCGGACTGACGCTGGACCGGTTCTGCGAGCGGTGCTTCTTCAGGTCCGCCAGCGTTCCTGCGACAGATGGATCTTGTGATTGGTGAGATGATTTTTTTGGTTGTTGTTGTTGTTGGGGTGGTTCGATTGGTGTGTATGGTTGTGGTGGTGGTGTGCGTGTAGTTATTTATTTTTGGTTTGGTTTTGAGTTGATTTTGTTCAGTGTGTAGTCGCGGAAGATGGCGCCGGAAATGGGGGGAAATGTAAAAAAAGAAGAAGAAAAATTGTTGTTTCTGCTTGTTGCTTTTTACAAATGGTTTAGTCGGTTTATTTGGGGAAAATTATTTTTATTAAAAATTAACATGCAAAAGTTAGTACACAAAGTTTAGCATAAGCGTGTAACGGATAAGTAAACAAAAGGTAGCAAAGTATTTTTATTGCATAGTTCTGTTTGACAAAGCGACGTAAAAGACATGAGAGCCTTTTTTTCTGATTTGGCTCAAATTTTGTAAGGGCCTACCCTATGACCAAAGAAGCCATTTTGTGTCATTGGTTCGGCCGTACAAGTGCATTTTGGAAGCTGTCCATACAAAAATGATACGTGAATAATCGAAAATCTGTATCTTTTGAACACATTTTCTGATCGATTTGGTGTCTTCGGCACAGTTGTTGATATTGATGAGGAATATTCAGAAAAAATGGTGTTAATTAACATATTGTCAATGGAATTTTGTTTTGCCACAATGTTTTGTATTTTTATGTTTTTTAAAAAAATATTTTTTACAGGACAAAATCCTTAAATTTTGAGTTGTAGAAAAAGAAAGGCCAAAAAGGTTGTCATTGAGTTATGACTTTATGAAAAATGTGAATTTTAATAAAAATAAAGATCCTTCTTTTGACTTCAGTTTTCAATATAAAATCTAAAAATACTTAACAGAAATATTATTTCAACCAAATTTTTTTTCAATTTAATTTATTTTATTAGTAAATAATCAATTAACAATTCCGTATTTCTTATAACCTAATAGAGTTTTGGAGTTACTTTCAACTATGATTTGAACTATAATTCATTTTGATGTAATTGGATATTCTAGCAATGGATTTGGCAAGAGAAGGAAAAATAAAAAAAAAACCTTCTAGATTTACTCAGTATTTCAACTAAAAATAAGCTGTTTTTCGATTATTTTAATAGTTTTTGAAAACAATTGAACAATTTTTGAAAATATTTTTGAAAAAAATTCCGATAATTTCATCTATGAGCAGCGCTTTAAAGAATTTTTCTATTTTTTTATCCGGCTGAAACTTTTTTGGAGCCTTCGGTATGACCAAAGAAGCCATTTTGCATCATTAGTTTGTCCTTATAATTTTCCAAACAAATATGGCAGCTGTCCATACAAAAATGTTTTATGAAAATGAAAAAAAATATATCTTCTGAAGGAATTTTTTGATCGATTTGGTGTCTTCGACAAAGTTGTAGGGATGGATAAGGACTACACTGGGAAAATGATACAGGAGCAACTCTCTACGAAATCGGCCGATTTCGACCATTTTTATTTTTTGTATTTTTTTATCTGACTCAAACTTTGTGGGGGCCTTCCCTATGACCAAATAAGCTATTTTGCGTCATTGGTTCACCCATACAAGTCTCCATACAATTTTGGCAGCTGTCCATACAAAAATGGTATGTAAATATTCAAACAGCTGTAACTTTTGAGTGAATTTTTTGATCAATTTGGTGTCTTCGGCAAAGTTGTAGGTATTGTTGAGGACTTTTGAGAAAAAAATAGGTACACGGAAAAAAATTGCAGATTTTTTATCAACTTTTTCACTAAAACTCAATTTCCCAAAATACGTATTTTTGATTTTCGAGATTTTTATATGTTTTAGGGGACAAAAATCCGCAACTTTTGAGCCATAGAGAAACATGGTCAAAAAATCTGCCGCCGAGTTATGAATTTTTGAAAAAATAGTGATTTTTGGAAAAAATCGAAGTTTCATGCAAAAATAAATTTGACATTATTTTTTAATGCAAAATTGAATTTGCAATCGAAAATTACTTTACAGATTTTTTGATTAAGGGCTCCGTTTTCAAGATATAGCCACCGAAAGTTTGATTTTAGCGAAATATTTGCAGTTTTTCAATTTTTAAAAATAGTGACCATGAGTGACCATTTCTAAAAATATTTTTTTTGAAAAGTTCAGAAAATTTGCTATAAAATTGTCTAAGAGACATTGAAGATTGGACCTCTGGTTGCTGAGATACAGCGGCTTAAAGAAAAAGAAACACGAAAATTGAAGTTTTCTAAGTCTCACCCAAACAGCCCACCATTTTCTAATGACGATATCTCAGCAACTAATGGTCCGATTTTCAATGTTAACACATGAAATATTCGTGAAATTTTCCGATCTTTTCGAAAAAAATATTTTGAAAATTTTGAAATCTAGACTAGCATTTTAAATGGGCGTAATATTCAATATTTGGCCCTTTTCAAATGTTAGTCTTGTTTTAAAAAATTTCAAAATATTTTTTTCGAAGAGATCGGAAAATTTCACAAATGTTTCATATATTAACATTGAAAATCGGACCATTAGTTGCTGAGATATCGTCATTAGAAAATGGTGGGCTGTTTGGGTGAGACTTAGAAAACTTCAATTTTCGTGCCGCTGTATCTCAGCAACCAGAGGTCCAATCTTCAATGTCTCTTAGACAATTTTATAGCAAATTTTCTGAACTTTTCAAAAAATATTTTTAGAAATGGTCACTCATGGTCACTATTTTTAAAAATTGAAAACTGCAAATATTTCGCTAAAATCAAACTTTCGGTGGCTATATCTTGAAAACGGAGCCCTTAATCAAAAAATCTGTAAAGTAGTTTTCGATTGCAAATTCAATTTTGCATTAAAAAATAATGTCAAACTTGTTTTTGCATGAAACTTCGATTTTTTCCAAAAATCACTATTTTTCCAAAAATTCATAACTCGGCGGCAGATTTTTTGACCATGTTTCTCTATGGCTCAAAAGTTGCGGATTTTTGTCCCCTAAAACATATCAAAAAATCTCGAAAATCAAAAAATACGTATTTTGGGAAATTGAGTTTTAGTGAAAAAAAAGTTGATAAAAAAATGTGCAAATTTTTTTTTCCGTGTACCTATTTGTTTCTCAAAAGTCCTCAACAATACCTACAACTTTGCCGAAGACACCAAATTGATCAGAAAATTCACTCAAAAGTTACAGCTGTTTGAATATTTACATACCATTTTTGTATGGACAGCTGCCAAAATTGTATGGAGACTTGTATGGGTGAACCAATGACACAAAATAGCATATTTGGTCATAGGGAAGGCCCCCACAAAGTTTGAGCCAAATCAAAAAATACAAATAAAATCCATTTCCGGTTTTGGTAGAGAATTGCTCACAGGTTAATTTTTTTGGTGATTTTTTATTTAACTTTTTGTCAATAAAACTTAATTTCCAAAAAAAA
This sequence comes from Culex quinquefasciatus, assembly GCF_015732765.1. Classification (NCBI taxonomy): domain Eukaryota; kingdom Metazoa; phylum Arthropoda; class Insecta; order Diptera; family Culicidae; genus Culex; species Culex quinquefasciatus. Next base: position 29,456,679 of record NC_051862.1, on the reverse strand, counting down.
ACCATTTTTAATTTTTTTTTTCATTGTCTGATACAGTTTTGGGGAACAAGTTTTTAGAAATTTCCAGAATTGGCAAAAAATCTTCGACCGAGTTATGAATTTTTGAATCAATACTATTTTTTTTTCAAAAATCAACATACTGGTCGCAAAAAAATTTCAACTTAATTTTTCGATGTGAAATCGAATTTGCAATCAAAAAGTACTTTAGTGAAATTTTGATAAACTGCACCGTTTTCAAGTTATAGCTATTTTCAGGTAACTTTTTTGAAAATAGTCGCAGTTTTTAATTTTAAAAATTAGTACACATGTTTGCCCACTTTTGAAAAACATATTTTGAAAAGCTGAGAAAAAAATCTATATTTTGCGTTTTTAAACTTCGTTGACACGACCCTTAGTTGCTGAGATATTGCCAGGCAAAGATTTAAAAACAGGAAAATTGATGTTTTCTGAATCTTACTCAAACCCGCCTTTTTTCTAATGTAGATATCTCAGCAACTAATGGTCCAGTTTTCAATGTTAAAGTATGAAACATTCGTGAAATTTTCTGATCTTTTTGAAAACAATATTTTCAAAAATTTGAAATCAAGACTAAAATTTCAAAAGGGCTTAATGTTAAATGTTTGCGACAAATATTTCGATTTTTTTGAAAAAAAAATCAGTATTAATTAAAAAAAATCATAACTCGGTCAAAGATTTTTTGCCCGTTTTGGTAATTTCTGAAAAGTTGGCATCTGATGTCCCCTAAAACATATCAAAAAATAAATTAAAATAATGTTTTTTTGCAAATAAAGTTTTAGGGACAAAAAGTGAAATTTATAACTACCAGCAACATTTTTACCGTTTATCATTTTTTTTCAGTGAAGTCTTTATCCATACCTACCGAAGACACCAAATCGATCAAAAAAAAAAAAAAATCCTTTAAAAGATACAGATTTTTGAGTTTTCATAAATCATTTTGTATGGACAGCTGCCAAATTTGTATGGAAAATTATAAGGACAAACGAATGATTTGGGCATACCGAAGGCACCAAAAAAGTTTCAGCCGGATTAAAAAATACAGAAATTAAAAAAAATGCCGATTTAGTAGAGAACTGCTCTACGTTGAAAATCTCATAAGCCATTTTTAAATGTAAGACCTGAGTTTAAAAAAAAAAAGTTTTATTGAAAAGGGAGGCAATTTCAAACAAGTTTAATTTTTACACATTGAAAATCGAACAAATTTTGCTAACATTTAGCAACACTGAGAAACCCTTTTTTTTAAATTAAAACTTTAAAAGGCTATGCCTAAGCAACCGCTGTCCGATCGACAAAGTCTTGAAAGGAAAATTGTTGGAAACTTCCTCAACCTTTCTTCGAACATTTATATTAAAATGAATTTTAAATTTTTGTTTGAACATATTTTTGCTGTTTTGCAAAAATCATCACTTTTTCAAATGTTTAAAAGTCCGGTACCAGATTTGGAACTTTTTTTAAGTCCCCCAAAACATATAAATAATCTCGGACATAAAAAAAGTATTTTGTTAATTTAACTTTGAGCATGAGCATGAGCATGAGCATGGTTGACTGCCAATGAGCTGCTACTCCGTTATTGACAGATCAGCTGAAGTTAAACAATGAATCAAAAATGATCAGTGGGAGCCAACCATCCGTTAACTGTTTAACCCCTGAAGACCCCGACTTTATTAGTCAATACCGGCGCCCTCCCAAGAAGCCTGCAGTTCAACGAAAGGGAGGAATGTTAGTCCGATAGTTGAAGTTGCAGACTCATCAAGCACACAGTTTTTCGCTATATACTTGTTGATACCGCTTGAGACCGTTGAATCCACAGCATCTCCTTCAAGCATCACGTGATTATTATTTTTTGGGTTAGTAGGATAAGGTATTGGCTTTTCGATGCCTCCCGAGCTACGATGCTATGGGGAGGACTTTCATAACAGACCCGTCGGCGAGCCTTCCGAGCAACGATGCTATGGGAAGGTCTTTTTGGTTAACACACAAAGTCACTCACACACAATTATTTCACTGCACTATTAATTAATCCAAAATGTCAGTGCGTCTTTCGATCATTATATAGAAATGGCTTTCACCATTAGAAATAAAACCTTATTCAAAACATTATACACAATTTACCCGACGCCGTGCCTTCCGATCAACGATGATATAGGAAGGGCTTTGAAAATCACAAAACAATTAATTAAGATCTCAAAAAAAAAAAAATTACAAAAAAACACCAATTACTCAACGAAAATTACGCTCAAGACACAATTTATTCAGTAGGTCATGCTATTATTCGATCACCACAATCACTCACCCCTAACGAAGAGCGACACAAAAGCACACAAAAAAAAAATAACCTGCATAATCACAATTTCGCGTCCCCACTTCCAGCGTACCAATGATGCTATTATTCGATTAGCACAATCACTCATCCGATACGAACAGCGACACAAAAGCACACCAAAAATTAACCTGAATAATCACGACTTCGCGTCCCCACTTCCAGCGCACCAATGATGCTATTATTCGATTAGCACAATCACTCATCCGATACGAACAGCGACACAAAAGCACACCAAAAAATTAACCTGAATAATCACGATTTCGCGTCCCCACTTCCAGCGCACCAATGATGCTATTATTCGATTAGCCTATTTTGTTAATTTAACTTTAAGAAACAAAAAGTCAAATTAAAAAAAAAATCGTTTTTTTTTTCTTCTGCGTCACTGTACGTCAAATTTAATTTTAGTATAAAGATCTTTTCGTCTGCTTTTTAATGTTTTCGAAAATATATTTTTTTCTGATGTAGACATATGTTTTTAATTTCATCAATCAATTTGTCAATTTCTTTTGTATAATATTTCTAATTATTCCGGCTATAATTAAAAAAAAGAGATAAAAGGTCGAGATTTCTAAAAAAAAGTGTCAACCTGGTTTATGGTCGGTCCCCAAAATACTATCCGCGATTTCTCGTGTAGCTCACGCCAGGCAAAAAAAAAAAAACAAAAATATAAAAATAATAAAGTTTTTTGAAAAATCCATAAAAATGCGTAAATTCTCCTTCCAATAATAATTTCAATCTTTTCGCCAATTTTTAAGGCTTACCGGTTTTCACGAACCGACTTTAACCAGAATTTCTGAATTCTGGAAGGAAATTGTGTGGGAAGAAAAAGGAAAAACGAATTCTATATTATGAGTTATGAGTTGAGAGCGGAGCAAAAGTCTGCCTTGGTTAATAAATTTGATTGAATGAAAGGGGTTTCTACAGTGGAATCGTGTGGATATTATGTTTTTTTGCATTACATTTTAGAAAAAAATACGGTTTAAAAATCGAAGGCACTTGATTAAATTGTTAAGAGATTGATTGTTAAAAAATGTACTTCAGTCTTTCAGACTGTAAAATCGTATAATCGTAAAATATTCTGAATTGAATGATTTACCCTTAATTTGAAAGCAATAATATTTTCCAGATTACAAATTCCAACAAGCCACATAAAATATGGTTCTAGTTCGCCAGCTCACCTTTGCCGCATGAGCAAGCAAAGAGTTGCTTCTCAATTTTTTGCTCAATTCTCCCCCGGGAAATTCGATTTCGAAACTTTTCCGGAAAAGAGTCACTTGTTCGGGAAAGAAACTTCCCCGAGAAAAAAAAACAAGCTCTAGCCCCAAAACAATCCACTGCAAAACTCAATCGCCGAAAAGCCGACAGTGGAAAAGGGGTTACCATACCCTACTATGAAAATCGTAGCAAGCTTTGACTTTTGGTGGTGGGAGGAGGAAGAGGAAAAGTTTCGGCACAAAAGTTGAGCTACGAAGCGGAAAAAAACATGGACAACAATCTGTGGCTTGCTGCGATGATGGCTGGGTGAGTTTGGTGGGAAGGAGAAAAATTTCGATTGGAATCGCGGATAATCCCAGTTGATTGATAGTGGTCGAGGGGGGACGTTTCGTGCATTTCAGAGAGGATCTTCATGAAATATTCAACGGAAGTTGCATTTCTAAAAATGAGGCTATCAATTTTATAACTCGCTGTCTACACAACATAAAAAGAAGTAATCCAGCTGCGTGTAAAAGGATTTGGTGTAAAAAAAAAAATTGCATATTTTATGAAATTCTATGTAATATTACACCCTGAAATATGTAGCCCATCAGTATGGGAAACCTACTTGACCGAAATGTCAAGCTCATATATGCGTTTATCCTAACAGATTTTCATCGGTCTGATGGCCGAGCGGGTTAAGGCGCCAGTCCTTACAGATGGTGCTGGGTTTGAATCCCGTCGGTTGCAACTTTTTTTTGTGTTTACAAAAATTGTACATGCAATATGTATTATTAAGTGTCTTTTTTGACGAAGGTGATGTGCATGCTTTTGCATGCGATTTTACCATCGGATTTTTTTGCTGTGTAGCGAGGGCAGATTGCATGACTGGATAATTCAATTCAAGGTTGATTTATATTCCTAGAATTTGAAACATATTAAATTAATATTCAATTTACCAAATTTCATGTTTTGCTTTTAAGGTATATTTGAATACCCTTGACTAAAATAAATAATGCATGATTTTTCAATTGTTTTCAGTAAACAATTATATTTTCAATAATAATTATATTTTTGCTCGATAACTTTTTGGAAAACAATGAAGCAGGGAGGAGTTAAAACCTTTGAACAAAATTTATTTTGCAAAAAAACAAATAAACAAAACGAAAAAAGACGATCATCCCACAGGTACCAAAACAAAACTTTCCCATTCAACTTTTTAATGTCTTTATCATCGTCACCGCCATCTATGCCCAGATTCAGCCAGAATCTACCAAAAAAGGCCGCACCTCATCGCGCCAACAAAGACGAGATATTCCCATTTTCAAGGAAAACAAAAAAAAAAAAGATCCATCGCCAGCTGAACGGTCGGTCCCACCCCAGCCATAATTATGAACGACATCGGCCCTGGACCCGGGCCACTTAATGCAGCAACAATAGTCCACCAGGGACATTTTGGCTGTTGTCGCCGGGGTTTTTCTTTCGTTCGCTGCTCTTTTGTCGTCGGTTCTAGCGGAAAAAAATGTGTGTTCAAACTCTTTGTGAGCCTAAGCCGATTGAAATTTGGGAAAAATGCAATTTTTGTTAGGAGCAGTGCCATCTAGCGGCAAAAATTTAACAGTCTTTTGCCTACATTCAGGCGATTTCCACTTAGATTTTTTCTTCAGATCGCTCAGAGTTCATGCAAAATTTCTATACAAAAAAAAAAAAAACATTTTAATGGACCCGGCCAGATTGTGCGTTACTGGACCAGCTGGGACCAAACCTTACGGTTGGTCGTTCCTCTTTTGTCTTTGGTCGCTTTGCCGGTCTTCACACGAATATTTAATATTACCCTCCTCGGATCCTCCCCTAAAAAGAGGGACAACCCAGAAGCGTGTTTTGGTACATGCATTTCAACACAAATTGAAATTTACCGCCAGCATAGGAACACAGAACAACATATCAACTTATAATAATGGGAAGGATAAAAAGGTCAGAGCTAGCACAATTTTGTTAAAGGCAAGAAAAAGCAACAGCGTTTGGATAATAGGGTTGAAAATTGAGAGGAGAAAGGGGGGTTAATAAATATGACAGGTTCATGCAAAAAGCAACAGCAGCAGAAGAACACACATACGCCGTACACATACAGAAACGTTAGAATCAAGTTGTTTTTAGTAGCTCGTTCTCTATCTATTGTGTCTGGAGAATTTGTGTGGGAGGTGTGAAAAAAATAATAATAAAATAAAATGGTAGAGGCTAGCCAATGCATAATGGAGGAAAGAAAGGACAGCTGAGGGAAAAGTATTAAACGATGTGTTTTTTGGTGTTCAGGTATGTAGAATTAATTGAGCAGTGAAGATTCATGGAAGCCAGACGATTTAGTTTTGGCCATTTTGTGATACAAATTCAAACTGATCCTTTAATCATTGTTTTGAATATAAATAGATATCTAATTGTTTTTTTTAATGTTATTCTTAAATTTTTCATACATTGTTAATCGACGTTCAACAGTCTGATTGTTGAAAAATCAAGCTTCTTTACAATCCCATAGCTCTGCAAACAAAATTCCCCCATCACAAACTAAATTTAATGTTAAATGCAGTGCATACTGTATTAGGTTTGAAAGCATTTTTTTTTATTTTTTTTATGTTTGTTTTTAAAAATATAAAAATACGACAACTTTTCAAAAATTACCAAATATAAAAGGAAATACTTAATATAAATACGAAGAATTATTTAAAGTTTTAGACTTTATAAATTTTGGGCTAAACATGTTTTAATCCATTATTTTATAATGTGTCATAATTTTAAGCATAGACAGTGTATTTTCTATAAAAATCGATCCATTTAAACTTCAATTTACCGATTATTACCACGTTTTCAATTAGATTCCTAAATCTGGAAATGTATTTGAAAGTGTGTACTTTCAGGTGCATTGTTCGGCAACTTGAAAATAGGCACAAAATCACATTAAAATTGATATAACTCCTCAGTAAAGGCTTAAAACCTTCCGCTGTTTTGGGCAAAGATGTGTAATTTTATGTCATAAACAACTCTTCAGAACATAGTAGGCCGCTAAAATGCTACCATTTTGAGTAATCACCAAAAAAGTGTTTTTGGACCATTTTTGCGAAAATGGCGTATAGCTCGAGTAGGTTAATAGCTAAAAGTTTGGCGCCTTCGACAAACTTCCATGAAATTTTCTTCTCTACAACTTTGCCGAAGACACCAAAGCCCTAAAACGTCATCCAACAAAGTTAGTTTTTGGTTGAAACCCTGGAAGGTCGTCACCCTGTACGGCAATAACTTCAAAAGATAGCCCTTTAACAAGTACAATAACTCTTTTGGTAGCCGGAGTGACTTTGATAGGTTTGAGATTTTTTTTTTGTAAAATGAAAAATACTAATTAAATTCAAACAAAATTGTATGGTACCGTACTGACCTTGGTAGAGAAGTGTTCAAAGTATCTTAAAAGGTAGTTTTCAGCAAATTTCGAAAAAGTTTTAAAAGTTAGTTAACTATGCTGAAGGAACATTGGAAAATAGCATTATTTTAATTCTCTCAAAGTGTCTTGCTTTTTTTTCGCTGCATCATCTGATTCGTTGGACAATGTTGCACTAAAACAGTGTTAATAAGTTTTTACGTAACATTTTTTAATTATTATTGAAACATAATTCAAAAATATCTTCAGATTTATAGGCATTTTCAGCAGAACAATTTTTGTTGCAAATTTGTGCACCTTGTTTTCTTGCAAAACAATAAAATTTTATATTTCTATGTAAAAAACTTCTAATGCATGTTGCTAAAATTTATTTGAATTTATATTTACTCCTAAAATTTTATATAAAGTTAATTTAGATTTTTTTTTCAAATTGAACATTTAATGTAACCTTACCAATGGTTAATTTTTAGTGCATTCTAACGCACACTTTTAGGCAGAAATTTGTAAAAAAAAACACAGTAAAATCAAAGTCGCCTAAATTTTCTTAAATGAAAACATTCAACGAAACTATTTTTTAAAGCACTATTGAAAATAAAAATTCTGAGATAGAACATTGTATTGAATTAAAATTTGGAAAACATATTTTGTCTAGTTGTCTTCCAATAAGCCTTCATTTTTCAACGGACGTTAGTTCGGCAAAAATTGAAAAATAACATTAATGTGAAATTTTCCAAATCTTCGAAAAAAATATTTTAAAAATTTTCATATACAAGGCTAACGTTTCGAAAGGGTCGACGTTTGTGATTTTGGCCCCTGTTTATTTTTAATGCTGAAATTTCGTAATTCTAAAGATTGGATAATTTTACAGAGGTTTAATTTTTAACATTTAATATCAGCAATTGTTGCCGAGCAATAAAAAAAATGTCCCTTTTGCTTACAAATTTAACATTGCTTTTAAAAATTATTCTAAAGAACACCTATTTAAAAAAAAACTATTTTTTCAAAAACTTTTATCTCCGTGAAACAAATACATTAGATAACGTTTGTTTGTGTATTTTTAATGATTTTAAAATTGTAAAAAGACGTAAAAACAAAAACATCACTAGAAAAAAATTGCAACGATTTTTTTTTAATTACAATATGATTTTAAATTTTAAAACCACAGTAATGATTGAAAATAATATTTGTATTGAATATGAACCCGTCTCCTGATTTTGATTCCATCTTTGGGCAAGACAGTGAGCAAGAGAGCAAATCTCTCTTTCTCCTTGCTTCATCTTGTTTTCTCTTTGCTTAGCTTTTCCGTTTGCTTCGGAGCAAGTGTAAACTAGAGCAAACCAAGAGCAAACAGGAGTAATCCAGAAGAAACAAAGAAAGTGCGGGGGAAGAGCGTTTCTCTTTTGCTTACTGTCTTGGTTTAAAATATAACTCAATTAGGTCTTGATCTTTTATTTTTTCGAGTCATATGATTGGGTTCATTTTAAAATGCAAAATAATTTTAATCATTCTACACATTAAGAGTATTTTATGTCATATTCGGTGTGAAAATGTATCACATTTTCCAACAATTTTAAAACTTAACCCCAAACAACACATCGTTTTTAACAGTACGAAGAGAAGGACGAAACTACACAATGACACAATCAGCGCAAAGCGAACCAATAGTAACATAAAAAGCCGTGTACTCACCCACTAGAACCGTCACCTGGACGTTGATCTTGCCGTTCTCGTTGTTCGAGGTCGAGTACACCTCGGTGGCGGTGGCCGTGGCCGTCGCATTTGGAATGTTGTTGTTGGTGTTGTTGTTGTTGCTACTACTATTGCTACTGACTAGATTACCATTGACTGCTGCGGCTGTTGAGGACGAAACGGAGGAGGAGGCGGAAGGTGATAAGGCTAGTATCTTGCTGTTGTTGACAGTGTTGTTGTTGTTTTGGTTGTTGTTATGGTTACCGTTGAGGATTTTTCCGGCCACCACCGCGGGCGTCGTTTCGTTCAGGAACGAGTCGTTGTCCTTGCCTTCCGGCGACCGGCGATCGTACTGGTTCAGCGACGGTGGCTGCGACGAGTAGGCCGACGACGTGCCGGAAGTGTTGGCCGTTCCGCCGTGGTAGCCACCGTTGTTGTGGTCTTTGCTATTGCTGTTGTTGTTGTTGTTGTTGAGGAGGTTGTTGTTGTGGTTGTAACGAGTATTGTTCAGTCCGTTATTCAGCGTTACACTCGTGCTGTTATTGTTGTTGTTGTTGTTACTGGTGATGCTATTGTTATTTACAGAGTTCAGGTGACCATTGGTGTTCTTGCTGTTATTGACGGCTGTGGGTTTAGAGGGTGGGATAGAGGGGGAGCAATCAGTGGAACTGAGGTTAGAACTACGTGGCGGTCGCTTGGAGTTAGGGTTATCACCGTTAGTGGCTGCGGTGACGGCAGAGGCGTTACTGCCGTTACTTCCAGCGGTAGCCGTCGTTGTCGTCGTCGTCGTCGTGACGCCATCCGGTGTGGTGTAGCCCTGGAGGAAGACATAAAGATAACAATTTGTTAATAAATTGTCATTTTACAAACAAAAATTTCTACAAATCTACAAATAGCAATGAATATTTTTACGGCGTGATCGATAGGTGTCAAAAATACGCTAGTTGGTGAACGGTGAGTTACGGACGGACGTAGTTACGCTAACGGAAAGCTTACCAAGTGGGTTACAATCCGTGACATCAGACCCAACTTGAGGGTTGTGAAATGGACAACAAAGAAATTGTTTTCTTTAGAATTTGATTTTTTTTTTGAGTGCACTATAAAATGTGTGCACTTGTGCAATGTTTTCTCGTGCCAACAATATAAAATGACATTGTTTCAGATAAATGTTTGGAAATCTATTATCTAGATTGTTATTTCTTTATAATGTTTTTTCCTAAAAAAACTTACCATAAAGCTTAAATATCTACTCAATATTTATTAGATCTTTCTAAGAAAAGTGTCCACGTGGATTATGGATAAAAATCTTGAAAATTTTCAAAATCTTAAAAATTAGAAACATTTTATAAATCTCAAAATATATTTAAAAATTTCAAAATCTTCGAAATCTTAAAAAATTTCAAACATTTCAAAAATCTCAAAATATATTGAAAATTTCAAAATCTTCAAAATCTTTAAAATTTTTAAATTCTTCAAAATTTTTAAAATCTTCAAAATCTTCAAAATCTTCAAAATCTTCAAAATCTGCAAAATCTTCAAAATCTTCAAAATCTTCAAAATCTTCAAAATCTTCAAAATCTTCAAATTCTTCAAAATCTTCAAAATCTTCAAAATCTTCAAAATCTTCAAAATCTTCAAAATCTTCAAAATCTTCAAAATCTTCAAAATCTTCAAAATCTTCAAAATCTTCAAAATCTTAAAAATCTTAAAAATCTTAAAAATCTTAAAAATCTTAAAAATCTTCAAAATCTTCAAAATCTTCAAAATCTTCAAAATCTTCAAAATCTTCAAAATCTTCAAAATCTTCAAAATCTTCAAAATCTTCAAAATCTTCAAAATCTTCAAAATCTTCAAAATCTTCAAAATCTTCAAAATCTTCAAAATCTTCAAAATCTTCAAAATCTTCAAAATCTTCAAAATCTTCAAAATCTTAAAAATCTTAAAAATCTTAAAAATCTTAAAAATCTTAAAAATCTTAAAAATCTTAAAAATCTTAAAAATCTTAAAAATCTTAAAAATCTTAAAATTCTTCAAAATCTTCAAAATCTTCAAAATTTTCAAAATCTTAAAAATCTTAAAAATCTTAAAAATCTTAAAAATCTTAAAAATCTTAAAAATCTTAAAAATCTTAAAAATCTTAAAAATCTTAAAAATCTTAAAAATCTTAAAAATCTTAAAAATCTTAAAAATCTTAAAAATCTTAAAAATCTTAAAAATCTTAAAAATCTTAAAAATCTTAAAAATCTTAAAAATCTTAAAAATCTTAAAAATCTTAAAAATCTTAAAAATCTTAAAAATCTTAAAAATCTTAAAAATCTTAAAAATCTTAAAAATCTTAAAAATCTTAAAAATCTTAAAAATCTTAAAAATCTTAAAAATCTTAAAAATCTTAAAAATCTTAAAAATCTTAAAAATCTTAAAAATCTTAAAAATCTTAAAAATCTTAAAAATCTTAAAAATCTTAAAAATCTTAAAAATCTTAAAAATCTTAAAATTCTTCAAAATCTTCAAAATCTTCAAAATTTTCAAAATCTTAAAAATCTTAAAAATCTTAAAAATCTTAAAAATCTTAAAAATCTTAAAAATCTTAAAAATCTTAAAAATCTTAAAAATCTTAAAAATCTTAAAAATCTTAAAAATCTTAAAAATCTTAAAAATCTTAAAAATCTTAAAAATCTTAAAAATCTTAAAAATCTTAAAAATCTTAAAAATCTTAAAAATCTTAAAAATCTTAAAAATCTTAAAAATCTTAAAAATCTTAAAAATCTTCAAAATCTTCAAAATTTTCAAAATTTTCAAAATCTTCGAAATCTTCAAAATCTTCAAAATCTTCAAAATCTTGGATTGGATTTTATTTGTATGGAAATTGTCCACGATGGGGGAGCGGGGTTTGAGTTTTTAAAAAGTGTTCACGTGGTTTGTGGACGGTCCCAATTTGAAAAATCCCAAAAATCAAAGCAATCTCAAAAATCTTGAATAACTCATAAATTTAAAAAAATCTCAAAAATTTGAAAATCTCAAAACTTCAAAAATCTTAAAAATCTAAAAAAACTCAAAAACCGCCAAAATTAAAATCTTCATGGCATATCTAAAGATTAAAACTCAAAAATATCTTTAAAATCCTCTTATTTCAGTAAAATAATAGCAATGAACTTTAATAAATTCTGCGGAATGGTTTATTCCGAGAATAGGCCAACCTGGCGAATGGATTTCCAAGAAATGGGATAGAGCCACTTATAGTTAGATTTTCAATTTGAAAAAAAAATCGAATTGTATGATCTTTTCGAATGAAATTTTGATAATTTTAATTCGCTAAATGCTACAATGATTTTTAATTTAATACTAGGCTTTTCATTTATAAATCATGATTTATCTTTTTTAAATATCCGAACCTAAGAAAAAGTCACAAAACGTGTTTTTTTAAAAGACGAAAATATGTATGTTAAAAAAAATCCAATGCTGTTTACTGTAGTTCTTTAAAATTGACGATATGTTAAAACCTGAAGTCACAAGCTCATGAAAAAGTTAAATTTTCACATTTTTCGCGAGCTTGAAAATAAGATCTAAGTGTTTACAGTATTATCAGAATGCGTTTAATTTTCAGCATTTCGATTTGTTAAATATGTGGACCACAGATTCCAAATGTACATGGAAGTCGCAAAAATATTTTTCAAATTATTTTAGTTCTGTAATTAAATCGTATTGTGATGATTAAGCTTTATAACACTGATTTAAAATTTTAAAATACTATTACTTTTAGACCCACCCGATACCGCAGCCCGACGATGGAGTCCTTCTCGAGCTTGTCCCACTTTTTGTCCCGCACCTTCTCCAGATAGAACACACGTTTCATCTTCTTGGGCTGAATTTTCAGGCCGGTTGTTCTTCAGAGGACTCACACACACCCACACTTTTACCTTTCTTCTTTTTTTTCTCTCGAAACACTGGCGAGCAAACCCTAGATCTAGAACATTATCACTAATATTAGAGGTAGGAACTCTTGCTGGTCGTCGTCGAATTCACTCTAGAGTGGAAGTGGAAGTTCTGGTTTGGTTCCGTTGAGTAACCACCACCTAGTAGTAGCTTAAGTTGCGGGTCACTTTTACTAAGCCTAACCCAACAACTGCGAAGGCGATTTTCAGTTTCTGCTGCTGCTGCAGTTATAACTACCGCGATTCGTCATGTGTGAATGTGTTATTATTACCCTACCCTATAACGCGTGGTTAGGCGTTATTACTGGTCGTCGATGATGATGGTGATGATAATCGTCTCTTCCTTGGTCTTCATCGGCCACACCTCGTTGACCACGGGGCGCGAGCAGGTAATTCGCATTGAGCCAAACTGTGCTCCACCGCCGGGTGTGGAATTGGCAACGAGCGAACAGGGTGGCGAATCGGATGATTTTTAAGTATTTTTAAGTAATTTTTTTTTCAAAAATCAAGAAATCAATTTAATTGAAATAGAATAAAGCGCAATTTTCCAATTTCATTGATTTTATTTCAAATTTGATCTAAAACTTCCCTAGAACGATTTTGAACTTGCATCATTAGATCTCCTTCACAAAATTTTGTGCTGTCGATACAAAAATGGTTTGTAAATACTCGAAAAACTGTAACTCTAGAAGAAAAGTTGTGATTTAAAAAAAACCCTTTCACACCAAAATATTATCTTAACAATAAAATAACGAAAACGAAACTATTGGCACTACGCCCCCCGGGGCATGGCCTTCCTCTAACGTGGGATTTCTGCTCCAGCGCCTCTGACGAGACAGGAGAAACCGGGACCGACGTTTTACTTCACCATCCGATAGAAGCTCAGTGGATAAGGCGGGAATCGAACCCGCGTCTCATAGCATCATCGGGATCGGCAGCCGAAGCCGCTACCCCTGCGCCACGAGACCCACAACAATAAAATATAAATGACATACATTTCCCATTTTCAGGTAGCATTGCTCTGGGGTAAAACATTCAAGTGAAGTTTATTTTTGACACATTCTCCGGCAATGTACACCTTGGGATGAATTTTTGAAAAACGTGTATGAGCTATTTGGATATTTTTCCTCGATTCTAGACTACTTGAAGCTTCAAAAATCATGGTTTTCATTAATTGATCATTTGAATATAATTTTGTACAAGTTGGTTAAGTTATGCATCAATTCGTGATAAAATCATCGTATTAAAACATTTTTCTAAAAACTCCTGGTTTTCAGCGAAATAAAATCCAAAAATTATTCTTTTGATTGCATTTTGTAGGTTTTTAGATGTACTAAACGGAAATGTCATGGATTTGCAGTTTATCTTAAGTTAAGTATTTTTTCAAACTAGTGTAAGTTTACCATTTTATTGCGTTGCAACGTCACGAAAAAGGGACAGTTGTTTATGCCAACAGAAAACTAAACATTCAATCATTTTGATATTTTGGATGCTCTTTGTACTTGGAAAGAGCTTTCAAATGCAACCTAGAGCGACTAAATTGGTTGTCTAGATCCAAAGTTACAACAGGTTTAAGTTTGCGTTGCAACGTCACGAAATTTTAAATCATATTAGTCACATGGCAAAAAAGGTGTATGCGTAGTTGGTTTTTGAAAATAAAAGGATACTAAATATTATATATTTTTTATATTTTGATTCCGAGCATATTTACAGAAGAATTGTACATGGGTCATTCACAAATTCCGTTACTTAAGTTTGTATGCAACTCGAATAAAAAGAAGATATTTTATGAAACTTGTTGAACAAATCAAAACAGACCGATAGACCAGGGGTAAAAATTCTAAAACTTTCTTAAAAGTAATCACGTGGTAACTGAATGGCCTCTTTATGATAAACTGATTTACGTGAGGGTTCATTCTCATACAACGCAACGATTTTTTTATCCCACACCCTTACCTAGGCCAAATTACAATAAAATTCACTAAACAATAAAAATCACGTGATTCGATTGTTTTTTACAAACTTTGTCACTTTGTTGTTGAACGAACCCTTACCTAAATTAGTTGTATGCATCGTTTAGTTGTTCGCAATTAAATATGTTATGTTGCGCAGGTAAACAGTTTTATTATTTCCTCAAATTTTATTTAAAAAGCACAAAAGTCAACAAAATAAGTTACGTTGTTTGCAGATCACTCCTAAGGGGCCATCAACAAACGATATGGGCACTTTATTCATAAATTTCAGCCATCCTGAAAACTTGAAGCTCCTTTCCTCCTTTCTAAAACATCCACGTGTTTTGTAAATTGCTCAAAACCATTAAAATATTAAGGGAGCGTTCTTGCATTACGTAACAATACAAATACATTTCCGATAATTTTTTTTGTATAAATCTTGGACCCCCCCCCCTTGGTATTACCCCGTTACGTAATGCATGGACGTCCCATTACATGGATAGTGAAGGGGAGAGGGGGGGGGGGGTCCTTCGTGATAATGGAACAATACAAATATTTATTTTTACTTTGAAACGCATTGGAAAACTGCGTAAATCGTACTGCTACTGTGAAAGCGGTATAGGGGGAGGGGGGAGGGGGTCTTACATGGGCGGGCCAGTCAATTCACATGTCCTTGTACTGTGTATTAATGTCTTATAATAAAATCTTAACCTAAAGTTGTTCAAACTAACAAAAACTATGATTTATTTTGAAACTAAAATTTCGTGACGTTGCAACGCAACGAAAAACCCTGTTTTCAAAAACAAAGCGTTGCAACGTCACGAAATGTAAGTGGTCTTTAAAAATCGAGGTTTGATTTTTTCGAAAAACTAATGATTGCATTCGATTTGTTAGTCAATTTTACATTAAAAATGGAAGAAGAACTCAAAATTTGCCGTTTAACAGAGCAGAGTTAATGGCAAAACATTAATTGGATCAGGATTGAGAAAAAGTCACGCGTTGCAACGTCACGCTACATATTCCCCTCTCAAAAATAGAATATTTGCCTAAAATAATGTTTCAACACTGCTTCTTATAGGAAATTTAATGCCCTTTCCGAATCTGTAATAAAATATGGGTAATTCTCCGCCAACTCACACAGCAGTTGCCCCGACCCCTCTTCGATTTGCGTGAAACTTTGTCCTAAGGGGTAACTTTTGTCCCTGATCACGAATCCGAGGTCCGTTTTTTGATATCTCGTGACGGAGGGCGGTACGACCCCTTCCATTTTGAACATGCGAAAAAGAGGTGTTTTCAATAATTTGCAGCCTGAAACGGTGATGAGATAGAAATTTGGTGTCAAAGGGACTTTTATGTAAAATTAGACGCCCGATTTGATGGCGTACTCAGAATTCCGAAAAACGTATTTTCATCGAAAAAACACTAAAAAGTTTTAAAAATTCTCCCATTTTCCGTTACTCGACTGTAAAAATTTTGGAACATGTCATTTTATGGGAAATTTAATGTACTTTTCGA
This sequence comes from Culex quinquefasciatus, assembly GCF_015732765.1. Taxonomy (NCBI): domain Eukaryota; kingdom Metazoa; phylum Arthropoda; class Insecta; order Diptera; family Culicidae; genus Culex; species Culex quinquefasciatus. The sequence continues at coordinate 29,440,632 of NC_051862.1, read as the reverse complement.
ATCTACATTGTCCCAGAAGGGTCATTTTTCATTTAGAACAAAATTTTTCATTTTAAAATTTCGTGTTTTTCTAACTTTGCAGGGTTATTTTTAGAGTGTAACAATGTTCTACAAAGTTGTAGAGCAGACAATTACAAAAATTTTAATATATATACATAAGGGTTTTGCTTATAAACATCACAAGTTATCACGATTTTACGAAAAAAAGTTTTAAAAAAGTTGGTCGTCATCGATCATGGCCGTTCATGGTCACCCGCGACAGACACGGACGACGAAACAAAGAGAAACGCAAAAGTAACTTTTTCAAAACTTTTTTCGTAAAATCGCGATAACTTGTGATGTTTATAAGCAAACCCTTATGTCTATATATCAAATTTTTGTAATTGTCTGCTCTACAACTTTGTAGAACATTGTTACACTCTTAACCCTGCAAAGTTAAAAAACACGAAATTTTAAAATGAAAAATTTTGTTCTAAATGAAAAATGACCCTTCTGGGACAATGTAGATTCGAAAAGTACATTAAATTTCCCATAAAATGACATGTTTCAAAATTTTTACAGTCGAGTAACGGAAAATGGGAGAAAAAACTTTTTAGTGTTTTTTCGATGAAAAATACGTTTTCGGAATTCTGAGTACGCCATCAAATCGGGCGTCTAATTTTACATAAAAGTCCCTTTGACACCAAATTTCTATCTCATCACCGTTTCAGGCTGCAAATTATTGAAAAACACCTCTTTCGCATGTTCAAAATCGGACGAGGGTCGGATATTACCCCTTAGGACAAAGTTTCACGCAAATCGAAGAGGGGTCGGGGCAACTTTTCCCGATTTCGTGTGAGTTGGTAGAGAATTACCCATATATACCTTTTTTAAGTATTTTTTGAGTTACAGCCGAAATACTGAAAAAAGAAAAGTCAAAGCGTTGCAACGTCACGGCGGAATGTGTCTTTTGAATTTTGCAAAAGTAAAAATTTCTAATAGTAGTTTGTTTGATTCTAAAATTGGTCAAAGTGCATGTTCAACACGAAAATGCCCAATTTGTCTGCATTTTTCCTGTTTTTAGGATTTAATTTAAGGTGACTTAAATATCCAAAGAAATCTCAATTAATAGATTTTTGACGCTCGTTTTTAGTCATTTTGATTATTTTGGGGATTAGCCGGGGGATTGATTATTTAAAGGATGTTTTTTTATAACTGATGATACGTTTTTTTGGAAATGAGGCCAATGAAAATTTTTTTTAGCGTTTTTGTTTCGCCCTCCTTTTTTTAAATCAGAAGGCCACTAAAAAAATATAGGAATTTAAATTTAAGGCTTTATAATCTTTTTACAATTTTTGAGTTTTGTGAGCACAGATCGAAAAAAGATTTAAACAAAATTATATTTTTACACCGCAATTCCAAACGAAAACAGAATGATTCGAAAAAAAAAGTTCTCCGATCGGGCTCAAAATTTTTCTGGGGGTTCCTTGGCCAAAATAATTCGACCCGTATTATTTGTTTGTCCATTAGGGTGACCTACGCCGTGTTGGGGTGGTCTGAAAAATTGCCATTTTCGTCGATTTTCGGAAAAACCACATTTTTCAAAAAATCATATCTCCGCGCCATTCAATCCGATTTTAGCTGTCTTAGACGCGAAAGAAAGGTGATTAGTTTGGCTATTTGGGAAAATAGTAGGAAGTTTCAAAAAAAATTCTAGCTTAACATTTGAAAAGGTCGTATGAAAAATTAAAATGCTGTTTTTTGAAGGTCTCCGGACCAAAGAGCCTATGTCTGAAAATATTTTTATCGGATTCCTCGGAGAATTTCACAAAACATATCAAAAATGGTGAAGTTATGTTTTCAATTTTCTGAGATACAATTTAAAAAAAAAAATAAAAACTGGGGTTTGAGACGCGCCACGCGCAAAAATGGGAAAATGACGAAAACGGCAAAAAATCCACTAAAACTGCGATAACTTGAAAATTTCAGCGATGACCTATACATGTCAGGGTACCAAAATTTTCGTAATCGAAATACGCAACGCAAATTGATAACATAACTTCACCATTTTTTGATATGTTATGTAAAATTTTTCGAGGAATCAGGTAAACATATTTTCAGACATAGGCTCTTTGGTCCCGAAACCTTCAATGTTAAGCTAGATTTTTGAAATTTCTTACTATTTTGCCCAAATAGCCAAACTAATCACCTTTCTTTTGCGTCTAAGACAGCTAAAATCGAACGAAATGACGCGGAGATATGATTTTTTGAAAAAAGTGTTTTTTGCGAAAAATGGCAATTTTGTGGTTTTTGCGAAAAATGACGAAAATGGTCATTTTTTGAACCACCCTAACACGGCGTAGGTCGCCCTAATGACCAAACAAAAAAAAAAAATACGGGTCGAATTATTTTGGCCCAGAAACCCCCAGATAAATGTTGAGCCCGATCGGAGATTTTTTTTTTTCGAATCATGCTGTTTTCGTGGGGAATTGCTGTATAAATCGGTATTTTGCAAATTTGTGACAACAGAATAACTGTTACAATTAATAAAGCATTTTGTGAAGATTTTTGCTTAAAAAAAATTAAAATCAATCTTGAAACTTAGTTCTTATTGCACTCCTCTTTTCGAACTCGACCAGAGTTGAGTGTCAAAAAATTTAAATCAAATTTGTACTGAAGACGAAAATTTCAAATCGTTTAAAGAGCCAAAAGATTGCATTTCTCGAATGATTTACCCAGAATACCACAACTTATATCATTATATTTTGGTCTAATAGCTTTACATACTTTTTAAAAACCAAAAAATAAAATATTTTGAAATTGATTATATTCTGTTAATTACCAAGAATTATTATTATTTAAAAGAAAGTATTTAGATACTTGATTTTTACATTTTAACAATTACAATTCAGAATAACAATTTAACGTTGGAGCAAAAATATGTTTTTCAGAAGGAAACAGTTCATTTGAAAATTAAGCAGATTGGGAGGTTTTCAATTATGATTTTCCCAATTCCAATAAATACATTGAAACCTTTATAACAAACTTGACTTATTTAAAAAAACTTGATTTTATTCAATTTCACAGGTAATAATCTCAAATTGATTTTTTTCTTGTAATCGAAGTAAAAATCGTTACAAATACTGTTTTTTTTTAATGCCAATAATTTCAAACTTGTTTAAGTTTAAATTTTGAGATTGGTTTTACTTACAAAACGATTTTTGCGGTAAAGTACATTGGAATTTCACAAATATTAAAAATATGTTTAAACGAGCCCAAACATGCATATGACGCAGCAATCCATTTCAGATTATCAAGTTGATTGACTGCTATTAAAATTAAAATTTTAATTTTTTTTTAGCTAGAAACTTAAAAATTTAGAATTTATTTGGAAAAAATCAGTTTTAACTGCAAATAAGCTTATGTTATGAAACAAAATAAAAAAAAATGTATAAAAACCAGGGTTGCGATGATTTTTTTTAATCGTTTTGCTTAAAAAAGGTGGTTCAAATTTGCATTGAAGTAATTTCATTTTTTTTTTCAAACAAAGCAAAGTTAACAAAAAAATCTAAAAACTTTTTTTTCAGTTTAATAAAAAATAAGTTGCCACCCTGCTCAAAGCTGGTGGCACATAGCAATCCCTGAATTCGGGTGGCGCCCTCCCTAGAAGGTCACCGCACCGCTCCAAAGGAGCTCGACGTCAAGCCTGCTTGGACGACCTCTTCACCAAACCCAAAGCAATGACATTGTACCCACCCCCTCCACGATTCCTTCGCTTTGTCGGCATGTAAACAAGCCATTAAACTACTCGTTTGACGTTTGATGCGCGGGTGTTTTGGTTGAAACCCCGGTAGTCGCTGATTAAGGGCGGCCGCTCCGTAATGCACACGCGAAAATTGCACATTGGTCAAACGGCAAACGTGGCTTCAAATCAAAACAAATGCAGGGGAAAAAAACAGCGAACCTTTAGACGGAACTCCACATGGTGGCGGCAAATTATTACGACGACTTCTTGGTCATTATGACGGTCATGCGCACGTAAACACACAAGGAAAATTGGCGCACTTGGGCTACGCGCACTCCAAGGAGGACTATTTGCGATTTTGCGTGTCCAATGGTCGGCGATAACGCATTGGGCATTAGGAGGTTATGTAACCGAAAATTAAAAAAATAATTGGTTGCAGTTACGATTGGGAAAACGCACGGGGAATCTGCGCAAATACACGTGGAGGATGGTATCCATAGCAAGGGAAGAAGGTGGAATTTAGGAGGGTAAATGAACGAATTGGTGTTCCCAGCACATTTAAAAAATCTTTAAAAAAAATCCTACTTAAGCATTATTTGGGTTATTTCCGCTGTTTATAATTTATACCATGGATAAACAATAAAAGTTTAATGTTTCATTGGCATTTTCGATCAATGACAATTTTTTTGCAGAACCTCGTTCATGGCCTGGACTATGTTCTGAAAAAGATAACATTGTCGTCAAATCGCGTAAATATTTTTCTGCTCTTCAACATTTTTCTACATTTCGACATTTTCACGCCCAATACAATGACCTCGTTAAGAAGTCCCTTTCCACCCTCTTAGAACAGTGTATCCAATCCCAATTCCAATGACAAACGACGCTTATAATTTACGCCGAACAAAACGGGCAAATTTACAGCTCATTTAGTGATTGAACATGATGTCACCCGTAAAGCATCGCATCGCAACTCAGTTCTCCTTCATTAGTTCCCATCTGTTTACCCCCTTCCCTTCGTGGCACTTCCAAAAGGGTTTAAATTATCCCCGCGATATCACGATTCACGACCGAGGCGAAAATGGTTCATAAAATTGATGACACTGCGTTGCGGTCGGACTTTGATGACATTAAATAAAGGGGAGGTTAAAAAGTGCTTACGCCAGCTTTTGGGTGCAACAATTTCCGGATATCTGCCAGACTAGTTAGACCAAATTATGAGCTCATAATTTAGCCAAAAGTGACACTGACATCAGCCGAGTGTGTAATTGTAATGGCGTTGACCTTGCGGGGTCTGTTGGGCGTTGGGTTACAAATCATTTTTATTGCAGAGTAAAACTTGATTTCTTGAGATCGATTGAAAGGAAAACTCTGCCGCATTGCGCATAACTGTCCGATATAAAAAATGCGCTTATATTATCATTTTTTATGAAACTTTCTCGCAAGTCGTTTCGAGATTTTTAAATTTATATTGTTCGATTTTAATAAAACTGTGCCCATGATGAAGTCTTATGTCTTCATATAATTTTTCGGGTTGGTCATACAAAATGGGTGTGTAAATGTATTACAATCTGTATCTTGAGATGGGGTTTTCTGGTCAATTTCATGTCTTCAGCAAAGTTGTAGATTATGATAAGGACTGTTACACTTAAACTACCCATTTCCCATGTTGGATTCCCATAAAACGCATTTTTATTTTTTTGAAATATTATATGTTGGTGATGGTGCAAAACCTGGTTCCAAAGTAATGAGTTTTTGAAAAAAAAAATTAAAATTTTGTTAAAAAAATCCAATATGCAATCGTGCATCGTTTTGATTTTTTTTTCACTATTATCAGTTTTAGGGTACGATTTTCGGAAATTTTAACATTTTTCGCTTTATAAAAATATATTACGAAGGAAAGTCACCGTTGAAAAACAATGAAGAGCTGAGTAAATTTCCTACAATTCTCTCTTTGAGCCTTTGAAAATGGGTCAATTAGTTTCTGAGATTCAGTCTCACAGAGAATCCGAATCGACGAAAAAGAGTTTTCACCTAATTAGACTGTAATTTTCAACTGACGACATCTCGGAAACTATAGTTCGATTTTCAATTTTGAAAAATTATAAAAAAATCTGATCTTTGCAATATTTTTTTTTTAAATTTTAAAATTGGGTCTAGGACTTTTTACAAAAAATAGTAAAAGTCCCGTTTTTTGTATTCGAATGTTTTAAGGGGTTACATACATGAAAAAAAATCTTAAAAATTCATATTTCCAATTATTTATTAAACCCTTTCAGAAATTGATTTCCAATCACTCCTTATAGTTTCATAAAAATATTTACAAAAATCAAAAACTGGTGATTTCTTTATATGGGTCATTCCATCTCAACTGTGCACGAAAAAGTGCAAATTTGAAAATTACCATCTCCGATTCTGCTCAAATTTGGCAGGGCTGTTGATACTATCAAAACATGCAAGAATCCCGAATTTCATCCAAATCGGACCACCCCCTCCATTTTTGTACCTCCCCAAAAAATCGACTTTTTGGCGATTTTTGACCAAACCTCCTAGTTTCAAATGACGATAACTCAGAAACCACAAATCTTAGATGGTCGATCTCAATCTCAATTTTGAAGGAAATTGGACGTAGAATCCATTTCCGTGATCGAAATTTTGATTAATTTATTTTTTCTACCTGTATTGCGCAATTGAAAACTTTAAATGGCCGTATCTCAAAACACCCCAACTTATTTTTTTTATTTGACCTCACCATCGTGTTCCCCGGCCAATTTTACATAAGAATCACTTATCGACAGAAATGAATATGTTTCGTTCCAGAGATATCGAATTTTAAAGTTTAGTGTTTTCGAGATTATCTACATCAGCTTCATTCGCCGCATCTGCTAGAAGCACACAGGCGGGCCGATCAATTACTGCTACCTGGTGTTCTGGGAGATGAATAATTTAATTTAAATTTAAAAAAAAATTACGCAAATATTTATTCAAATGGCTGATACCTACCTTGATCAATCTATTTTTGTGATAGGAATATTTATTGGGTAATTTTGAATGCACAGTTTTTTTACGTGTTGCTAACCGTTTCAAAGTACCTCCGAGGCCATGACTAGGGCCTTTATCATGGGCGGTAGCAAAATAGTGCCATTCAGCAAAAACCCCAAAACCTGCTTTATTATTATTATTATCATTATTATAGTTTACTTTTGACACTTAACCATAATTTGGCAAATCTGATTTATGGTTAAAAAGATTGATCATATTAAATCAATTTTTATATTGTTAGCCAGCTCCATTTGATTGAAAGATGATATTGGTCAAGGTACATTTAATTAAAAAAAATCCTTACACGTGAGGACAGCAGCCGTATTGTGTTCCAAGAATCCAAAAATGATGTAAGAAAAAATAATAATACTGTTGTTCGGACGGTGTCGAAATCATCGCAACTAAATTTGGGGAATTAGCTGCTTTGCAGCAGATCAATCTTTGTGATTTTCTTACATTTTTCAGTTTTATACTTTCCAGAAATCCTTTTCCTACTCCTTGTGATCGTCCTTCACTAGAGTACAACGTATCAACAAATTTTATTCATTTTAATTCATATTTTTTACTCAATAATGTATCGTGCACTTATTGTTCAGTGTTACTAACAAGATTAATTGCATTTTCCTGCTCGCTTCGCCGGAATTCAATTCTGCCCTTTACTGTGTGTCGTTATTGCTCTGTCCTGTGGGTTAGCACAGAAATTCATTTCATTAATTTTTTTGAGCAGATGTTTCGCGATTAAACTTCAGTTTCCTACAGTGTTATACAGTTAATTTTTGCCCAATTTGGTAAAGATTATTTATGATGAAATATTATTTCAATAAATGACCAGGTAGCAGTTATTGATCGGCCCGCCTGTGTGCTTCTAGCAGATGCGGCGAATGAAGCTGATGTAGATAATCTCGAAAACACTAAACTTTAAAATTCGATATCTCTGGAACGAAACATATTCATTTCTGTCGATAAGTGATTCTTATGTAAAATTGGCCGGGAACACGATGGTGAGGTCAAATAAAAAAATAAGTTGGGGTGTTTTGAGATACGGCCATTTAAAGTTTTCAATTGCGCAATACAGGTAGAAAAAAAATAAATTAATCAAAATTTCGATCACGGAAATGGATTCTACGTCCAATTTCCTTCAAAATTGAGATTGAGATCGACCATCTAAGATTTGTGGTTTCTGAGTTATCGTCATTTGAAACTAGGAGGTTTGGTCAAAAATCGCCAAAAAGTCGATTTTTTGGGGAGGTACAAAAATGGAGGGGGTGGTCCGATTTGGATGAAATTCGGGATTCTTGCATGTTTTGATAGTATCAACAGCCCTGCCAAATTTGAGCAGGATCGGAGAGGGTAATTTTCAAATGCCGTTCCGCTTCAGATGGAATGACCCATATGAAAAACAGAAATATATTATTATCTTTTTTTTAAATAAACTTTTTGAAAATCAATCTTCATCACGGACACGGGACTCGTTTAGTGAGTCTTCACCAAAATGTTGAGCCGATTCGGTCAAGGCAGTGGTGAGACATCGTGGCACCCGTTTTTTGAAACTGCTAACTTAAAATAGCTATATCTCGGTAATGGTACATCCAAATGTCTTCATATTTATTTTGTTAATAGATGAAAATGTATGTTTTAATGCCCTGAAAACAAATTTAAAAAAATATTTAGTGTGTGCTCATACCAACTCTTGACATTTTTGCTAGTTTACATGTATGTAAATACACATGTAACCCCTTAAGTGTTTTAGCCCTTTTAAAATGTTGGGCTCCTCTTTAAACCTCGAATTATGTTTGAGAAGAACAGAAAATTTCACATAGGTTAAAATGAAATGTTCTTCGTTGCATTTTTTCATTGGAAATCGAGGTCATATTAGGTTTAAGAGTAAAATTTGAAAACATATAATTCTCTACGAAATCGTTCTCTTTTTATTTTATTTTTTTTAATCCGACTGAAACTTTTTTGGTGCCTTCGTTGAGCCCGATGCCCAAAGAAGCTATTTTGCATCATTAGTTTGTTCATATAAGTTTCCATACAAATTTTACAGCTGTCTATACAAAAATGATATATGAAAATTCAAAAATCTGTATCTTTTGAAGGAATTTTTTGATCGATTTGGTGTCTTCGGCAAATTTAAAGGTATGAATGAGGACTACACTGAAAAAAACATTATGCACGGTATTTTTTTGTGATTTTAATTCCACTTTTTTCACAAAAACTTAATTTGCAAAAAACTAACTTAAGAACTTTTCAATCAATACTGATTTTTACAAAAAATCGAAATACAGGTCAATTTTTGAAATTTATTTTTTGAAAAGTTTTTCATAGCTTTGAGCAGTGAAATACAAATCATTACGTTGGGAGAATCTTTTTAAATTGTCAAATTGCATTACCATACAATTTTTTTTCAAAAGTAATATTTTGAAAAAAAGTAAAAATTTGTCATTGAAAGTAAATTGAGAATTAATAATGTTAGCCTAATTTAAACCAGTATTGTGTTATATCACTCTTATTGCATTTAAAATTTACTTATTACATACATAAATGTAAAAAGGTTTTTTTTTAAATTTTTAATAAACATTTTGAAGTAGATGCAGAAAATGAATAATATTTAAGAAAAAATTACGGGAATCATATTTCCAATACACCCAATATCACGAAAATTTTCCAGATCGTTATTTTTAAAATAACAGTATTTTCTACACTTTTTTTTATAGAAATTTACAGTATAATTTTAATCATGTTTATACAATTTCACCGCGATCTTTTTTTCATTTGCTTTGCTTTTTCGAAGACGTTATATTGTTAAATTGGTTATTTTAAATAATATTATATATTCTAGCGAAGAATTTGCAAGACTGCATTTTTTGTTATTTCGCTTCTTTTTAAAGGAAAGAAAATATTTTAATATAAACTTGAAAATAAATTTATGGACATTGCTCATGCTCATTGAATATTCGATTTATAAATCAAAAAAGTGTAAATTAAAAATTAGCCTAATTTGTCACTATCTTACGTTTTAAGGTTTATTGAATTCAAAATTATTACATGAATAACTCTTTTGACAAGTCAAAATGCGGTATGCAACTTGAGGTATCTTTTATATCTTTTTCTTATATTTTTATTCTTATTACCATTAGTTTTTTTTAAGTTGTCATCCTAATTTTTTTGAAGGAGCAGAACTCAATGGATAAAACATTTGACAAATGTGAACGATTCAGAAAAAAAATATTGCGGATTTCACGGGAAGTACCCAATTTTACGCATAATAACTCGCTTGTCTGTGATTTCTTCATTATTAGAATTTTGCCATTAAATTTTTGTCATCCTGTGTTGAAGAATAGTTTCAATGTGCAGAATGAAATGAATTCAATGATTTCATCATCACCATCAACTCCAACTCAAAAGCCAGAATAGGACACCCACCACCTTCCCTCTCTAAATGTCCTCAAAATCCAGCTTGGAATCTGCTGCTCTAAATCTCGACTTCCATTAGCAGCACTAAATTTGACCTGTCCCACTGCGCCTCTTTGGTTCTGTTACGATCGCCCGCCCAAGATTACGTTGACTCCACAGGGAACCTGTCACAGAATAATCCAGAGGTGAGGGAGTGCCACTTCCACACAAATCCAGGTCAAACCCCGGTCCGTGCGATAATCAACGCATTTCCTTTCTTCCTGTTGTTCCTGTTGGAGCCTAGATTAATCACACGTTTATCCACCACTCTCTTTTCTCTCTGCTGCCATTCAGGACCAGTTAAGGGGTCTTCCTTATCTGAAAACTCGACACTCCTGCCGGGCCACCCGGCGCGTAGACCTCCCCAGCGGGGAATCTAATTTATCACTTGACACGATTCGCCTTCCGCGGCGACAACCACGTTTTCGCACGGAAACGAAAAGTTGAGCAAAAAAATAGACGAGATAAGTTATTCAAACTAAAACAAACTTCACGAAAATTGAGCCGTCACAGTTTCTTCTCGTTATCTCGCTCGCGCCCAACTTAAATCAGCTGATTTAATTAAGCTAAATCCTTGCAACTCAAAACCCCCAACACACAGCCAGATTTCACACCCACACACGCAAACGGTCGATTTCGCAAAAAAAACACGCAACACCGCCTCAACGCGCTCGGCACACGCAAGGATATTCGTGGACTTGGACCTTAACTGAGTTAGTCGCGCGCGCAGTGGTAGTAGGCCGTGCTACTTGGCGCTAGTCTAATGACGAACTAAGCTCTCCAATGCGCCCGGACGGCTCCCCGCCACCAAACGGCTCTCACTAAACTAAGCAAGCTACGCGCGCAATCACCCGCGACTTGCGCCGCCAGCCTCTCCCACCGCCGCCTACTTTGAGGTGTATTTCCTCCTGTTTACCAACCAAAACACACTCACTGTTCTGTTACCTTTTTTTCGGTGGAAATTTGATCAAATTTAAGCCTACTGGGATCAGTATCAAAACGGGGTTATGATAGGGTCCAAACTGAAGGTCTCTTCAGGCTACGTTTTGTGTGTATTTCTCTCATATTCATTTTGGTTTGTCTCTTGCTTCAAATGATGAAGAGAGTGAGGGAAATTGGGGGAAATACCTACTGTACGAGTTGATTGAAAATGAAAAACGGAAAATATAAATGGCCCGGGAAAA